>NC_139627.1:41419639-41492304 GCF_964638095.1 Poromitra crassiceps | reverse complement strand
GTTGTTTACAGTGTCGTCGGCTACACCCTTATTATGTCCTGGATGTGGTGATCTACTGTATGAGTCATTGCACTTTATAGACAGTACTGTATTGTATCAGTTGCCCAATAAGACATGCTTTAACGTGACCGTCTTTTCCCACGCAACAGAAAATGCATATTTCATCAGACAGCCCAGAAGCTATTCTAAATGATTATGAAACAGAATATAAGGTTTGCTTGATGTAAAGCCTCGATCAGTTTGTCTGCTGAGAATAGGCAAATAAAAAGACAGAAAATGAATACAAAAGTGAGCTGAGTTCAGTTTGTGCGTCTGCTCTTGCTGTCTCCTAACACAAGTTTGTTAACAATCAACTGTGGAGCAACACATCTGGATGCTGAGTAATATCTGATGGTGGTGGGAGGAGGAGGAGGAGGAGGAGGGCGCTCATTGTTTCAGGTTGCACAATTCCCTGGTTGGAAGGCTGAGCTAACTGGCTTTCGGTGTTTGTCCTGAGGTATCCTGCTAACGCAATTTTCCCAAATAAATAATCCTTCACGAAGCCGGCGCCGGCTGCCAAAAGACGGACATATTGAGGTTGACCCGAATTGATCTCCTGTCCCGCCCTCTCCAGAGGTTCTGCATCCCAATCGAAACGGGCTGTACTTTATCATGTGGACTCAAGGACAGCTGAGAAGAAAACATCTCTGGCAAAATGCACTCTAAAAGATCCACAGCTTACATGCAGGCCCACACACATTGGATACTACAATACACTGTCCATTGAACATGTTGTCATCTTCTGCCTCTTTCTGGGTGAACGATGTGGTCCTCGTTTCAAAATGACTGCAAAATATGAATCGATTCTCATCCAAGTGTGAGCATGAGGCAGAGCAGACGGGGTAGATGGAATGAGACGTTGTGGGCCGGTCTCCCCACAGTGCTGCTGGTGTTGCTTCATCGATTCTGCAAAACACAGTGAGAAAATGTCCGACAGCGTTGTTGGCCACGGAAACCGCGTTCTGGTAATCTCGAAACAGACTTAAAAAGTTGGATTTGCAAAGCAGAGATCCTGTTTTGTAAGCAAGTCAGAGTTTAAAAAAAAATTAAGATCGAAACAATATCCTCAACATTTGATCCTTGTTTGGTTCTGATTAAAAAAGTATGAAAAAAAAAAAAGCAACTTTCTTTCCAGGAGAAATGACTCCAAATAAGAGGGTGCTGCTCACAATCAAAAAGTGCACACAATTACTTCAACATGTCTTATCTGTGAAGCACTTTTATCTGAACTTTCACATTTTTTGTCCTCAAACTGGACTAAGCTGAGGGGCTTAATGTAATCACCGCTAATCCTTTAATCTTTCACAAACTTTCCCTTAAAATGAAGTTCATAACCCAATCATAACCATGACTGTCTATCTCCTAAAAACCACCGTTTTTGACATTTGGGTCCTGTGTCACTCTTGTCTTCATTATTGTCCCCCAGACTATTGTCCTCCATCTTTTTCCATTAGTGAAATGATGGACATTTTGTGTTGATACTTAACTGTCTGTAGCCAATGGGAACTGCCATACGCTCTCTGAAATGCATTTGCTTTGTTTTCAGATTCAGTGGAGACCGGGGGAGTGAGGAATCAGCACAAAATGGCGACTTGTCTCAGCATTTGAAAATGATGTAAGTTTTACCTCTTACTAACAGAATACGAAAAACACTGATGCAACATTGATGTCACTTCAAGGAGAATTTCATCTGACTTGAGTTCAGAATTGAGATCAGTGGGGGCGTCCCGTCCCAGTGGCTCACCTGGTAGAACGCGTACCACAAAGGCTTTGTCCTTCACGCGGCCGACCCGGGTTCGGATCCAACCCGTAGTAGTCCTTTGCCGCATGTCATCCCCTCTCTCTCTCTCTCTCCCTTTTCCTGTCAGCCTACTGTCCTATCAATAAAGGCAAAATGCAAAAAATAAAAAATAAAGTTCAGCGGTTCACTATACAGCAAGTTAAGTAAAGTTATCCTTTATTTATCCCCATGTGGATAATTCATCCTCTGCATTTGACCCATCCTCTACTACTGTAGGAACCTTCCTAGAACTAGGAGCAGTGGGCAGCTGCAGTGCAGCGCCCGGGGACCAACTCCAGTTCTTTTGCCAGTGCCTTGGTCAGGGGCACTGACAGGAGGATTAACCCTAACAACATATATTTTGGTGGTGGGAGGAAACCGGAGCACCCGGAAGAAAAACCCACACGAACACGGGGAGAACATGCAAACTCCACACAGAAAGGACCTGGGACGGACCGGGGGTCCGAACCCAGGCGGGACCTTATTGCTGTGAGGCAACAGTGCTAACCACTGAGCCACCTTCCAGACAAGGCTTCTAAAAGTAACAGAAAATCAACTGCAGCTTAAGGAGCATCAGATTTAACTATGTTTACTTGTGCCAGAGTGATAATGAGCTGTGTCTTGGCTCTACAGAGACCGCTGTATCAGTCTACAGAGACTGCTGTATCAGTCTACAGAGACTGCTGCATCAGTCTACAGAGACTGCTGCATCAGTCTACAGAGACTGCTGCATCAGTCTACAGAGACCGCTGTATCAGTCTACAGAGACTCCTGCATCAGTCTACAGAGACTGCTGTATCAGTCTACAGAGACTGCTGTATCAGTCTACAGAGACTGCTGTATCAGTCTACAGAGACCGCTGTATCAGTCTACAGAGACTGCTGTATCAGTCTACAGAGACTGCTGCATCAGTCTACAGAGACTGATACAGCAGTCTACAGAGACCGCTGTATCAGTCTACAGAGACTGATACAGCAGTCTACAGAGACCGCTGTATCAGTCTCTGTAGACTGATACAGCAGTCTACAGAGACCGCTGTATCAGTCTACAGAGACTGATACAGCAGTCTACAGAGACCGCTGTATCAGTCTACAGAGACTGCTGCATCAGTCTTGACTTTGAGCTCCTAGAGGAAACACTAGGGCCGGGGCGCTCTTGTTACTGGACATGCAGCCTCTTTTTGGGTTGTGACCTTCTTCTGTCCTCGCTGCAGCTGCTCCTGATGCCAGTGAGCAGACCCAGACAGGATGGACCCCCGGTGGCGAAGTGTTTTGCAGCAACCTGCCAAAGGATCAACTTACATCCGTCAGTGCTGCAAAGATAAGATGTGAAATCAAATATTTGACCATTTGATCAATTGCTTTCAGGAGGCAAATGCTGCGCGGAGCTGAGGGAAGAGTGTCTCCAGGCGGTTCTTTCCTACGCGTGGCCTGGTGGTGGTTAGAAGGTTGAATGGGGAATAGTGTGTGGACGCAGCCCCACTCCATTCTGTGGCGCAGATGGAAAAGGGGAGGCAGGATTCTGTGTAAAACGCATCCAGACATCCTGTTCTGTCTCCCTGGTCTAGTCAGAGTGGGACTGTAGGCTGGCCCGGTGACTTGCAGCTTGGCTCACACAGCTGTGGAGCAAAAACATGGCCTAGAAAGTTGAACCACAGCTCTCAGTGGCGAGGAAATCCCCGGGCTCTGCCTAGCAAGGGAAGGGTTTCTTATCTGGGAGAGGAAGTTTACTTTCAAAACACGGTATGATCAATCCTAGACTGCTGCTTACACAGTAATATCAGAATTGAAACAAGATCAAGTCAGACTAAGAATCCACACCATGCTACTACTACAGTACTATTGTACTACCACCACTACTACTGCTGCTGCTACTATAATAATAATAATAATAATAATAATAATAATAATAATAATAATAATAATAATAATAATAATAATAATAATAATAATAATAATAAATGAATAAGCTTCAAGCTTCAGTTCGGCATGGCTTTGGCGTATGGTGTGTTCGGCCAAGAGGGAATCAGCTCCTTGCTCTCCTCTCTCTCTGACACTCTTCCTCTGGGGATGCTAGCTCAACGAAACACGAGACAATTAAAAGGCAGGAAGTAACACACAGGTGCAAGCCAAACAGTAACGAGGGCCCCGATACTGGAACACCGAAATGGATTGGAAGTTGGAAACCAAGCCCTCATTAATGTTCTGCTTGCACCTGAGTTACTTCCTGCATTTTAGACACAAAACGGGTGAATTGGGTGGGAAGTGAAAAGGGCGAATTGGGTGAAGTTTTAAGATGATAGAATAAGGTCCAGAATTATTGGACTCCCTGATAAAGAGGTGCAAAAAAGCTGCATTGATGACATATCAATACAATACAGGTAATGTTGGACAAATTGTTGTTTTAATAAATAAATAGGCTACATAAGCTTTGTCTCAATTTCATTTATAGGCCCTCTTCACAGCAACCGTTTTGAGGGGGTAAAGGAAGCAATGTAGGCTAACCAATACCGCTTCTATTCCATTTAGGCGTTCCATTAGCCTACCAGGGCCCTCATTAATGTTATTGGTTAGCCTACACCTGCTTCACTTCCTGTTTTACCAGCCCAAAATGGTTGCTGTGAATTTGCCTCCCTCGCACAATCTAGTCACTACCTCCTACACCGCATTGACGTTATGATCAACACCTGTGCTCATAAAAGTAGTAAGCTAGCTAGCCAAATTGAAGTTGCTTTGCAAACACCAGCTAGTTTGTTCACCAAGTAGGCCTACTTAATTGCAACTTTATCAAGGGGGTGTGTTCCTGCACTCCAGATAATCGTCATCTCCCATTAGCCTACTGTTGACTTTGAGCCAATTGTTTGTTAGCTTCTGCTTACCGAACGGGTGCACTCTCACCTTCATGTCCATCTCTCTGCCCCTCAGCTCATCCTCCAGTCCTCCTCACCAGTCACCTCACTGCCAGGCTGGCCCGCTAGGCCGCTACCACCACCATCATCACCGGCCACCCTGTATCTCTCCCACTGCAGGGAGAGTCCGGCAAGCGACAGCAAACACATCAGTAAGGTTTGCATTTTCGCCACGCCCTCAACCCCCCCCCCCCCCCCCCCCCCCCCCTTATAGAGCACATATGAATTGCATAATGGTAATATGAGTAAAACACATGAATAAATATGAATGGGACTTTACTTACAATGACTAAATATGTAGTGCATCTTCAGAAATACAGCCTGAAAAGGACTGAAAGCTGAGTTGCCTTAGCTTATGCTTCCCTCTTGTGGCCAGTCCAATTATTTCAGTGTGAGATCCCTATCAACTAAACATTAGTTCAAAGAACACGCACACATGACAGAGCGGAACCTACAATTATTAGAGGTCACCAAACACTTAACAGCAGGCTGGCTCGATCAAACTTTCACGCAACTTTAGTTGGTTGAAACTGAGGTGAAACTGCAAATTATTAATTTAATTACAAAGGGACTTGAAACTTCTCTGAAACTCAGCTGCAACAGTTGCAAAACTCTCAACTTTGTGAAACTAGTTTCATGCAACAGCCAATCAAAACGCTGATTAGTAGGCTATTAATGCACTGATATGGCTCTCTTCTCCATATACTCTTCTCTCTACCACTTCTTCTTTTCTCTTTCTTCTTCTCCAGGACAGCCATAATGAAAGAAATAGCCAGCCAGTACAAAATAAGTTGATACAGTAATCTACTGTAGCAGAGAGAGAAGGAAAAACAATATGAAACATTACCAATCTAACTAGCTGTTTTAGTGAAACAAGTGTTGAGACTTGATTATTATTTTTGAATTGCTTTGTGTAAATATCAAGTTGCATGAAAATTATGCTTCATGCAATTTGCAACCTGCAAATAGTTGCCTGAAAGTTTCACCGTGTAAAGGTTTGGCACTGAATGCTCAACAGATAAGGTTTTTGATTTACACCCCCCCCCCCCCCTTTTTTTTTTTACTTGAAAATCCAATATTGTTTCACTAAGACTGCTGGCAAACACCACATTCTGCCATAAGCGATTGGCACCCATGTTTTGTGTTAACAGCCTCTGTTTGGCCCGTTTGGCCCTGTGATTGGATGACTTCCTGGAGGTAGAGTGAGGTCTCTGGGAGGTCACCAGACAGCCACGTGTCTTACACGTTATTACTGTTTTCAGTCACCATTATGTCTTTATGGGGTCAGAGGTGCAGCTAAAGCATTCATATGCTGCTGCCTTTCAACATAGCATGAACTGCCTCAATTGTTCCTATCCAATGGTTTGTTGCTTGAACAAAGGACACCAATTACTACATGTGCAAAGGACATCATTTTTGTACTAGTAATTAAGGCATTGAAATACATTTTATATGGAGTAAGGTCCTCATAAAATATTCTAACTGTTCACTTTCCTTGAGTACAGTATCCACCGAGCATTAGTTAGCAAGATGATGTGATTATGTAGGTTTAATCCATCACAATGTTATAACTCGACTGTTTATTTTTCAGAAGACTCAGTTTTGATGAATCACTAGATAACATCACTGTGACTCATGTTCCTTGTCATTGTCATAAGGTTATTCTCTCACCAAATACTGCTATTCTCTTTGTAAACTAATATATTACACAGCCTGGATGTGTCAAGATTTTGGAAGATTTAAATACTGTAATGCAGTTGGCAGATTCCACGAAGTTCTAACAAGTGAGTGTCACCCCCCCAATCATTCCTGTTTCTCTACTGTTTCTATCAAAAAGGCAAAAAAAAACAAAAAAATATACACAAATCTGCATCAGCATCCATTACTTATTACTTAGAATTGTATAATAATGCAATACAAAAAATACAAAACTCAATGACTGATACCCATACTGAAGGAATGTATTAGATGAGAGTGCTGTTTCGTATCCAGCAGCTTAAAGTATCCATTTCACTGTGTCACAAGAAACAAAATCATCACATATGATATTAGAATGACATCTGCAGATGAAATAGACAGGCAGTTTGACTCTATGAAAACTAGGAATAGCACTGAAATGTCTTTGAAATGCTGTACGATAATCATTCATGCATGACAAACACAACTAGAGGCATTCAAGCAGAAAATGAGTACTAAAACATCACAGTCACTTCAGACTATTCTGACTCATTATATCTGGCATTTGACTGCATTACACTCATGGACTGTATATAATAATATTACACTGAATATAGTGTCATTTATTACATTCAAAATATATCTTCCAGTTTTTGTGTTTCTGGAAGAACAAAGTCAGAGAATGGTGGTAAAATGGAGACTGCAGCATTTCAAGGAGTGACTTGTGTATTATAATTAAAGCATGTGTTACAAAAGGTCACTGTTAAGGTACTGTAGCTAAATGTCAAGATATTACAGTGTAAATGCAATATCACAAAACAACTTAGATTTACACTTTATTTTTTTATATTTACACTTCATTACAGAACATTCATTGCCATATGGAATTACATAATGAAATACATTCAAACATGAAAGAAAAGTGTATGGCCATGTACCCAAAAATCTCTGTATACATTTAATTAGTCTATACACCATAAAAGTTCAGTATAAAAGGGTCAAGGTATACAATTACATACTGTATACCAAAATACCAAACTAGAATATAACAACATGAGCATGTCCAAGAGACAGTTGGAGTACAGTGCCATCATTGGAACACAGTGCATTGATGAGAAACAGACATTTACGAGCAGCCAGACAGTAGCTTGCAGCTTGACAGGAGACTGCCTGTCCTCTATCTACATGAGCTTAGGCTGCATCACACCAAGGTTTCTGGCAGGGCTTCTGCATTGTCCGTCGACAGTATCTGCCATATATGCCACCTCTCCCTCAGCCACTCCGGGGTACCAGGGGTCTTTCCCTCTGTCCCGGGACCAGAGACACCCAGGGGATCCACAGTCTGGGGGGACGAGCTGCTGTTGCTCGGTGGGGTTTGCGCGTTCAGACCTCCAGGCTGATAGGTGGAGAGGGAGGGCGTGGAGTGAGAAATGTGGGTGTCTTTAAGAGGTCCCGAGTAGTGAAGGGCAGACCAGACATCAGTGCTGCCCTTGATGGAAGGACTGGCAGGGTGTCCTGTCCTTCCCGCTAAGTCCTCTGAGCTGATGGCTCCTAATTGGCCGCATAGTCCGTGACGTAATGATGATCCCGTCTGTCCTCTCTGGTCGGGGGGGCCGCTGCTGCTCCGAGTCACCGGGAGGTGTGGCCTGCGCTCCGCCACACCCAATGAGGTTTGTGTTGGTCTGACCGGCAGCAGGCTGTTGCCTTGGTGACTGTTCACTGTTCAGCCCCTCGGACGATCCATTGGACTCACATTCCGACACGTCCCCATGGGAACCTGAGTGAGACCATTCATTTAAAAGTTAAACAAGAAAAAGCCAGCACTCAAAAAAGTCCTTTTGAATATTTAATTTACCTCAGTCAGGATAGAACAGCACATACATGTTTCGGCCTGACGGCCTTCTTCAGTGTGGTCATTTACATTCCAGCATTCATTAATTATCTCGACACCATCTGCGGAAAACATGCAAAGAGGATTCTATTACCAGCGATCTGATGGTCGGTGAAGTCTTTGCTCAGCATCGTATGCCAGGCTCCCCAGAAAGGTTCGGCTGGGGCGTCTTAACAGAAACAAGAAAAACAAGAAGAAACAAGAGAATGTCTTGGTTCAGTTGCATAGACGTGTCATTGCGGAATATTGTACAACAAGCAGAATATACTTTTAAAATGTATTTTTTTTTCTGTCTCAAATACCTTCAGCTCACCTTTGCCAGCAGAAGGTGTAGGGCAGGTGTCTCCGGGCCTGTCTTTGCAATGGCCACTGAGTTTGTACTGTCCAGGAAGTCTGAAGAACCTGTCAGAGAGCGGGCTACTGTCCCCATGGCACTTACACAGCAGTCGATCTGACAGGACAGGGGAATTATTGTCATAGGGAGACACCTCTCCACTAGATGCTTTGTTGGAGTCGCTGGATAAGCGTCTGTCAGTCAGAGAGAAAGAATCCTCTGATCTTAGAAGGCCGGAGCCTCTGAAGACACAAAAAGAGACATAGGGGGGTTCATCTCGCACTCTGTCTTACAGAAACGTACCACCAGGGGGTAATCATGAGGTATAACGGCTCATCCACACAGACTGTAGAAAAATATGGACGTAGCCACCGTGAGGTCACCCATTGGTTTGTCGACCCATGTTTTGAAGCCTCAAGTTTGGCATTTTGACTGTCGCCATCTTGTTTTTTGGAGCAAGAGAAGTGATTGTGGAGCTGGTAAGGAGCTGACGTCTAGTAGACAGCTAGTGGCTAGCCGCTAGTGGCTAGCTGCCTGTCACTCAAAGTGACCGTACCCTTACCTTTAAGCCTTAATAAAAATGTAAGTGGGTGAGTTATAAGATTCAGCACCCTGTACAGTTGTCATGAATGGGGAACTTAACTATAGAGGCCAAAACCATTTTCTGTACCAGGCTGTAAACTAAAGATGATTATTTCTGCTGTAAAGTTGGGCATTTTAACATGGGGATCTGTGGGTTGTTGACTCGCTTTTTGAACCAGCCTCAAGTAGCCATTCCAGGAACTGCAGGTTTTGGCACTTCCACGTGGGCTTCATTTTTCAGCCCACTTGGTCATCACTCGTGACTCATTTTGATCGTTTGGATTCGTTGGCAGGTGGCATGGCGTGGATATGTGTAATCAGATAAAAGGCCCACACTCACAAGTACTGAGAGGCCTTCCTCCGCAGTAAGTAGTCCACAACGTCAGGATCGCTCTCCAGCAAACTCATCAGAACCTCATTCTGCAGATCAGCAGGGACCTGGGAGGGCCAGAGCACAAACTTTACTACTTTCGCTGAGCCTCAGAACAAGTGCCAACAATTTTAGTTTGTTTCATTCATTGGTACCTCCATTTCTGTAACACTGACTTATTAATTAACAAATATTCACTTCTTCACAATATTCAGCTAACATCTCCGTAGCTCTGATACAATAGCATTATCTCGAGAGCATCTCCCCAAAGATGCTAACCACATTCAATGAACTGCAGTTTATACCAATAGTCCCATAGCTGTATCGTTAACAGTTATACAGTATCTATCATACAATATGCAACGGCAACGATGATAAAAGCCAAAACACAGCAGTGTAGAAAAGCCCTGCTAATATTTTCTTTTCCTATCAATGTATTTTATGGCACTGCTGAGTGCCATAGAAATGCCTGGTGGGCTTTTCTTTGCATTATGGTCATAACAGATCATTTTCAGCGACACCAATTTCCCTCCAGTTTCCTGTGCTGCATCTGCTCTCCAGTTTCGAGTGAAAAGCAGAAACATCAATGTTGCATACAGTATCTCGCCCGCAGTACCACAGACAGCCATATTGACTAAAACAAAACAAACGGTGATTGGAATGACACTTTGATCAATAACCTCTCCAGCGAGTCAAAACTCATTTGCCTCATACTAAAAGGCCCATTCAGTGAGCTTAACCTTACAAGGCGCAGGGATGAAAAGCAAATGGCATGGATTTAGGAGTGTTACTGGAATGGAGCCTTGTGAGTCACTCTGCACAAGCTAAGTCCTTCACGGAACGTATTGCCAGTGTTTACATTTCATTAGGTAACTCCACTCTATTAAGC
Source organism: Poromitra crassiceps (assembly GCF_964638095.1). Classification (NCBI taxonomy): domain Eukaryota; kingdom Metazoa; phylum Chordata; class Actinopteri; order Beryciformes; family Melamphaidae; genus Poromitra; species Poromitra crassiceps. The sequence goes on along the minus strand of NC_139627.1, from coordinate 41,481,834 downwards.
TTGGGAATTCCCCACACTCTGTGAGACGTTTTGTAGAAAGAGGACCAACAACCAACCGAGACGTAAGACGCGAGATTGTCTTCGACTATCTCCGTCTATCGTCCGTTTCACGGATTTTCATTTAAATGCCTTTTGGTCGACATGTCATAGCATTGACAGAAAGGATACTGTAGCATACCATAAAAAGTGTATCATATGTAGTGATCATCCTTTCGACCACACTGATGATGGCGGTGCTCTCCTCTGCACGGGCGCAACTCTGGACCGCAAACTCTTTGTCGGAGTTCTTCTGCTTGTGCAAAAGGTTGGGTCCAAAGATGGTAGCTAAATTGATTGATGTCATCTTGTTTCCGGTGACCTAAACACAACAGGAGGCAGAATTAAGTGGTTTCATGTCGTTCGTTGACTGCAGGTTTTTTCAATGCTAGCATTCCAGCAGCCTTTCTGCATGGTGAAATTAAGAGTGATTTTCAAGTTCAACCAATAATCATCAGGTTCAACTAGAACTGATCTCTGATTCAGCAGCTCTGCTAGCATTCCTCTCAGAGCACAGCCAATTGTTCAATTGTTTGGAATTATTAAGCAGGATTAACCCAATGTGACCCTTGTAATTAGAGGGGATATTTTGGGAAGTAGACAGAAATTATCCTGATGGGCATTAATTTGAAAGTTTACTAAAGGTCACAACGGACTGAAAGTAGATTTTGTATTCTTCTGCCCATTTGAACAATCAGAAAATACAGTGCAAACAAACCAAACTCTTACAAATCCACAGTGATTATGGTATTAAGAGTCTGAATGACAACAGTCTTTTGCTGCACCTCCCAACCCCCCACCACAACACGTCCACACCACCAAAAAGGCTAGGTGTCTCCCCCTCACTCTTTATCCACAGAGCCCAGGAAAAAACTCTCATTCACCGAGGACTGAGGCCAAGACAAAACTGCTTTTATACCCGTGGGAAACAATTAGTCTCTACTGTATGGATTAGTAATAAACAACTAAGTAGCTGTTTCTTGTTGCTCTGCATGCCGTGTGTTCTATCCTGTGAATTCTTGTTCTGTGGCTGCTGTTGTCCTTATGGCGTCTTACTGTTTTGTCTGTACATTTTATTGGCTGTCGTTTTTTCCCCCCATCTTGCCAAAAGGACTACAGTTGAAAATGAGCCAGCTGGCTAACACTGGCACATTTACAGAAATATTGATTAACGTGTGTTGTCGTTATAAATAAATAAACAAACGTAAACACACGACGAGTAAAAAAAAACGCAGAATACAACATGCTCATGACAACACTTCTCTCTTTCCCTACCTCCTGTCCCTCCCTGTCAAGGCTGTCGTCAGCGTGTGCAGCCACAGTGGACAGGAAGTGGAGGAGGCGCTGCAGTGTGTCGCTGTTACAGGAAGGAAGCAGAAACACCAGGAGCTGGATGGCGCTCTCTTGGTCTGAGTAATCCAGTACTGCAGAGGAAGAAGTACGTCAATTAAGATCAATTAAAAATCCAAACTAAACATGAAATCCACAATAACAACAAGCCATTAATGTGTATGTGTCTGTGATGTCTGTGTTTATGTGTGTGTCTGTGGTGTCTGTGTTTATGTGTGTGTCTGTGATGTCTGTGTTTATGTGTGTGTCTGTGATGTCTGTGTTTATGTGTGTGTCTGTGATGTCTGTGTGTATGTGTGTGCCTGTGATGTCTGTGTGTATGTGTGTGTCTGTGGTGTCTGTGTTTATGTGTGTGTCTGTGATGTCTGTGTTTATGTGTGTGTCTGTGGTGTCTGTGTTTATGTGTGTGTCTGTGATGTCTGTGTTTATGTGTGTGTCTGTGGTGTCTGTGTTTATGTGTGTGTCTGTGATGTCTGTGTTTATGTGTGTGTCTGTGATGTCTGTGTTTATGTGTGTGTCTGTGATGTCTGTGTTTATATGTGTGTCTGTGATGTCTGTGTTTATGTGTGTCTGTGATGTCTGTATTTATGTGTGTGTCTGTGATGTCTGTGTTTATGTGTGTGTGGGTTCCTCACACATTGTGTTGATGAAGGCAGTGTGTCTGTGATGTCTGTGTTTATGTGTTTATGTGTGTGTCTGTGATGTCTGTGTTTATGTGTGTGTCTGTGGTGTCTGTGTTTATGTGTGTGTCTGTGATGTCTGTGTTTATGTGTGTGTGGGTTCCTCACACATTGTGTTGATGAAGGCAGTGTGTCTGTGATGTCTGTGTTTATGTGTTTATGTGTGTGTCTGTGATGTCTGTGTTTATGTGTGTGTCTGTGGTGTCTGTGTTTATGTGTGTGTCTGTGATGTCTGTGTTTATGTGTGTCTGTGTTTATGTGTGTCTGTGTTTATGTGTGTGCCTGTGTGTATGTGTTTATGTGTGTATGTGTTTATGTGTGTGTCTGTGATGTCTGTGTTTATGTGTGTGTCTGTGATGTCTGTGTGTATGTGTGTGTCTGTGATGTCTGTGTGTATGTGTGTGCCTGTGATGTCTGTGTGTATGTGTGTGCCGGTGTGTGTATGGGTTCCTCACACATTGTGTTGATGAAGGCGGTGTAAAGCTCTCTGGTCAGCAGCGAGTCTGGCATGTCTCTGAGGAATTCTTTGAGCAATGCAGCCACATCATGGACACTGTGCTCCTCGTCCAGATGGACCTCCACTGCCTGGTCAAACTCCTCGCGAAGCTGTGTGACGCACAATGACAACTGTTGCAGAAACTGCTGTCCAACAAGTGAGAGTGAATTGAAGCACAGCATGTGTTCAAACTGAAAGCTTACCTGTCGCACTCTCTTCTTAGAACTCCCAACACGGAAAATGCCAACCGTCTGTAGGCCTGAGTAAAGATAAAGACGTTTTCTCAGTGCCAACTAGGGATAGGATGATTTGTTTATCTCAAGATCTGATTATCTGATCTGTGATATGAAGTTCACAATTCGATTCGACAAGTTAAATGTAAATGACAACAAAGTAGCCTATGACTGCAGAATTACATTTCAGAGCCACAAATCTTTCTAGTAAAGGCACTAGCTTGCCAAAATATAAACAAAAGTTTATAAATGGCATGTCAGTGCAAATAATATAATTTGTTAAGGCAAGCTTCTGATTAGCTCTAATCAGAACATGACATTGAACACGATTAAAACAGAGAAAGTTCCCGCTTGGGATACAAGAAGTGAGAAGACCTCTCTGGTAAATCAGATCTCACCAGGTAGAGTGCAGGTTATTATAGAAACATCTTGGTGGGACTTGAAATGCCCTGCCAATTCCAGGGTCCGTTTCCAGAATGTGCCACCAGATATTGGGCTAAGTTACGTATACTGTATGTAGAAACCAGTGAGACTGAGTTACCAGAAGAATCTTTTTGTATGTAAATAATTGCTCTAGGCCTGGCACATTCTGTCCATTGTATTTTTAATCAGGGGTGTGATCCAGATTCAGTTAGTTTGCCTAGAAGCTCACTGAAGAAGGGCTACTGGCCCGAAACATCTGAGCCGTAATATAAATGAATTGATCGGGCTGCTCAGCTGTCCTGGACTATTTTCGTTTTGTTGAGGATTCAGCACTGAGGGATGAGCGCGACAAATACCGATCATGAAATCGCCCGGGTTGTGCCAAAAAGTAATGGCCACTGTATCGCCTCGTTTATATACATTTACAACTGCTTTTATCTGCATCAAACAGTCATAACATGCAAATTTAGGTCTGTGGTAATAGCAAAGGTAGGCCTATGACTTTGCCAAACTTTAAGGTCTCTTGTAACCGAATAATCACAATTGGCTATAGTACTAGGTACTAGGCTGTAGTATTGTTTGCGATGTTTATATATGTTTGGCACATCTAATATCCTTGTTTAGGCCTATATTTGGAAAATAGACTATACTATATTTTCCAATTATCCTCATGACTCTGCATTATTGTACCTGCTCTGTGACCCAGATCAGTGGTTCTCAAACTTTTTCACGTCAAGGACCCCTAAACTGACACAAATTAGACCACGGACCCCCATTTGATAAGATTTTGTCCCAGGGTCCCCCATCTGATAAGATTTGAGCTTTTGTGATGACCCTCTCACTCCCCTGGCCCTGTCTTCCAGGGGCCTGGTGTTGGGGTCATTATATTTAATTTTGATATATCATCCCATCCCTATAGTGCCAAACAGAACAGTGAATATTATTTAGGATCTCATTCAAAGTTTACGATACACAAGACCACGCCCACACCATTCATCACTGAATCATACCATAATGTTTCCACTAAGGAAGACAGGCTTCACATTGCAAACTGTGCATGCTGTGCATGGGACATCTTCTTATTCGTATAACCTCTTGGATTCTGATCATGTGTACCGTTTTTTTCCAGATGCTGGCAGCAGCAATCCAGCACTCTGGGCACTTGTCTGTAGATGGGGTTCAGGCTCAGCTTTTTGTCGTGCTGCTTCTTCCTGTTGCTAGCCGTCTCGACCGGCAGAGACAGCTGCAGGGCCTCCAGGAGCCGAGACTGGTTATCATCCAGGTCAGTGATGCAATCCACAGACACTCCGCCCTGCCAGACAGACGGGGTGAGGAGCGTACAGTCACTGCCTCCTGATCAACAGTCACACAGGAGATCACACGTTGTGTGCTGTGACTTCAGGGCTGAATAAGCCCCGCCCCCACATCATCCTCACCAGCTCAATTATGTGCAAAGGTCACATATTAAGATTACCGCAGAGAACTAGCGGCCTATTCCGATGAGTTATTATTATCGACAGAAAAGCCTACCCTCCTGCGTGTCCGCGGGGCAGCCTCCGGCGTGCTGGGCAGAGGCGACTCGCTGGGGGTCTCCGAGGTGGAGCTCAGGGACGAGTTGCTGCTGGAGAGCTCTCTGTTGGCCCTTCTGGAGGTGGAGGTGAAGTGGAGGAAGGATTGCATCAGATCAGTGGGGTCCCTGTGCTCCTCCCGCTGGGGCTCCTGCCGCTGCTTGTGTGCGCGGTCATTGGATATGACCTGCGATAGCGGTATGCCAAACGCCTGAGGCATAGTCTCTGTGCAAGGGAGGGAGGGCAAGACACAGGGGGGAAACAAAGTTCATATTGTTGTCTCTAAGTCAACAGTGATATAATGTTAAATGACTCTTTCTAGTTTAAATGTCTTTTCAGTCAGTCACATCAGCATACTTTAGTATGTTCTGTACACACATTATATAACAGCGTTATGTTTGTTGTCATTCTTCATGATATGTCAAAGTGAGAACTGTGAAATACCCATTGCTCAAACTAAATAGCGCAAGAGAAATTGGAACTCGAAATCGAAAGCAGTGTTCTGCAATGCACATTGAATAGCCAGAGTCAGGGAGCGCAGCATACTTTCTGATGCCTCTTTGTAAGGGAGCAAGGGAGAACAAGAGGAAAGAGGGGGCTGGGGTCCAGATAGGCCTGCGATGACTGAGCCCCCTCTCCACATTGTTTCTGTTCTTCTTTCCCTTGACTGGCCAGCCAGCACAGACCCTCACATTCCTGCAGGGGGCGGGGCGGGGCGAGCGGAGGAGCAAGGAGACTTCTTCATCTTCACTGCTCTGGGCTGTAGATCCTCACTCAGTAGATCAGTGGGTCTAAACAGCAGAGAAAGCCTGCTCCACTGAACGCCACACAGGTCCAGCCAAATGGATCAGAGAGCGCCTTTTCCACTGTCAGCGGCTGAGCGGGCTTAGTGTGTGAGAAAAGACCGGCCCAACAAAGAGCCGACAGGACTCACTGGCTCTCCCACAGAACTAAAAGGAGCTGTGTTTATCTTCACTGGGTTGGAAATACTAACAATAATATTATCATTGACTGCGTGTGTGGACGTGTATGAAAGTCTTATCTGAAGACTATTTGTGATCCTTTGTGAGGGAGAGCATTGAAGTTCTCTCTTATACTGCCATTACATCATGGCGTAACAGAATACTGAAGAATGCCTAGGGCATATTGGCGACCATTAATATGACTGAATATGAATATGAATATATACCCAGATCCACAGTACCTTTGTCTCTGCTTTTCTCTTTGGATAAGGAATCCAACTTCCTCCTAAGTGACTTCTTACGCTTTTGGCCGTCTGAAAAGAGACAGAGGTGTTACAGTTTTAAAGCATCAATCCGAGTAAATACACTCCTACTTCTCCAGATGATATTCGTATGCTACAATCATTTTGGGCTGAGAGTCACATCCCTGTAGGCAGAGGAATGTGAAGGTTAATTTATATTCCTTATATACGGGACTGTTGGAATGAAGACATGTCTGTGCATACCTTGCCCTGGATTCCCTGCCACATCCATAACAGTCAACAGTTACATTATATTAAATTATACCTACAGCTGCTCTTTCATATGACAGTGATCTCACATTGCGTGATCGCAAAACATAGAATAATTGAGTCTACAACAGCGGCTCCAAACCTTTTCTGACTCAGGCCCCATTTGAAAATCTAAAAAAAAAAGTTTGCGGCTCACATCCGACCGTAAACAGTATGGAGGCCAAATAATGCGTTAACGATAAAAGGAGCTGTCCATCAGCACCACACCGAAATCAGAAGCTAAAAGTCAGGGGTTATCTGCAATAGGCTAATTAACGAATAATTGATTCCAAATGAACGTATCATTCAACAATGGAGAAATGCGTTCTCCTACATAATAATAATAATTACAGTTTTCCCCATGAAGATCGTAATGTTTTGCAAATGATTTGGCAGCCCACTTGCAATACCTTTCATGGCCCACCAGTGGGCCCCAGCGCATAGGTTGGAATGGCAACAACTGTGAGCCATACAGTCGCACGTCACACAATCAAATGATTTATTTGCATGCAAAAAAGAAATGGAAAAAAACTAGGAATGTCTCCTTTTTTGCATTACTGTATATGTATTTAAGACATGCTGTGACATGCTTTTTGCCTGAGACTACTGACACTGGGTGGATATGGAAGGGGACTGTGTGTGTGTGTGTGTGTGTGTGTGTGTGTGTGTGTGTGTGTGTGTGTGTGTGTGTGTGTGTGTGTGTGTGTGTGTGTGTGAGTGAGTGAGTGAGTGAGTGAGTGTGTGTGTGTGTGTGTGTGTGTGTGTGTGTGTGTGTGTGTGTGTGTGTGTGTGTGTGAGTGAGTGAGTGAGTGAGTGAGTGATTGTGTGTGTGAGTGAGTGAGTGAGTGAGTGAGTGATTGTGTGTGTGTGTGTGTGTGTGTGTGTGTGTGTGTGTGTGTGTGTGTGTGTGTGTGTGTGTGTGTGTGTGTGTGTGTGTGTGTGTGTGTGTGTGTGTGTGTGCGCGTGCGTGCGTGCATATACATGCTTGCATGCGTGTGTTTGTTTGTACATGTAGGGATGGTGATCTGGCAGCCCAGGTCGCAGTCCTGGAGCAGTCGCCTGAAGGCCACATCCTGGAGACGGACCCGCTCCAGCTCCGAGAGGCTCTGCAGAGGCACAGGCTTCAGGCCAACACTACGCCCTGACACGCTGTTCCAGGTGAAGTCACCCTGAGGACACACACGTACGGAGGCACACAAACACACACACACACACACGTCAGATACATCCATCACTGTTGTCACGCTCTAAGTTCATGACTAGTCACGCTCTTTGAAGACCCTCATGTACTCATAGACTGACAGATACCTTCTCCTCACTTGGCAGCTGAGTCAGATCAATCATCTGCTGAGAGCTCACTAGCTGTAACGGCTGTTTGTTTTGGGCTGTTGATGTGCTGGGAGGAGATGCAGAGGCTAAAATGGTATCCACCTCTCCATCTTAGTCTGTCCTGTTTATCTAATCACATTTTTTTCTTTGTGTCTGTGAACATGAGAACTTGAAGCATGTATTTTTTTTCCTGATATGAGTAACACTGCCAGATCTGCTTTTCCCCAATATTGGAAGCAATAGCAGAAGTAAAAGTGGGAATAATAGAATCCCCTATCTTCCGATTAGCATACAGATAACATACATGTAAATGATACCATATGGATACAAAATCACATCCATAATCATCATAACTGAATAGGGAAAAGCCCCCAAATACAAATAAAAAAGGCAACATAAAAAAGGGGGGGCAGGGGGTGTATAATAATTATTTCTTAATTATTCATTGTCTGCTTTTTTTAGGCTGATGTAACCAAATGAGAAGCATCCATACAGCAGGAGCACATGACAAAAATAATGTTTCATATTAACATATTTGTATGGAACACAGAAAGCGGCTAGTCTTTTAGTTAACAATTCACACAACATTACTCCAGCCGATGACCAATAAACCCAGCTGCTGGCTACTCTCTGACTGAGAGGGAACCTGGATGGGCCAGATCTCCCAATGGGCTTGCTCTTACTGAAGCACTATCCATGCTGAGGAATCCTGTTGTTAAGCTCTTAGTTTGAAATGTCTTCATTCTATCCCTGCTCCACTCAATACAGTGCATGCTGTATATGTTTGGTGCATATACTAGGCTACTGATTTTCACAATGTCAATTGAAGACCTTTGATTGGGAAAGAAGGTCTTCATTACTACGCATTACTAAGCATTAGTAGCATTACTAAAGGATGAGTCTAGCTAATCTAGGGGCAAATAATCTGATCTGAAATCCTCAAACTTTGAGCATCTCCGCGCCAGAGATTACAGTGCCTTTGATCAGTCAAGCCAATCATATGAGCCATGTTGTCAAGAGGCTTAGCCACTTATGATCAGAATAAGGCTTAGAGACAGTACACTGACTCAGGTGGCTCACCCACGGTTGGCACAGTAACAAACTGTTTCCTAGATACGACAAAGTATGTGTGCAGATTTCAGAACTAGCTTGTGAACAGAATGTGCACCAGCTTGAATCCTGGAAGCGAGAATTCAGCGACGACAAGTGTGCGCAGGTACACCCTGATACCTTGCCATTTATCCTGTAAAACACCATTGCTAAGAATGTGTTGTTACTCAATCAGCCTGTTAGATAGGCATGCATAAAATATATTATGCATAGATTATCAACAACTAAAATGCCTTCAAGATAAATTGTCTCATAATCAGCTTGGAGGACTACCTGAAGGTTTCTGCATTCCAAAGTTGCAACGTTGTTTCACTGACTAATAATCGCAATAAAAATATGTGCTCTTCCAATTCGCTCTGTGTCTGTTCTTTTTGGCTCTGCAGCTGAAGAATGCAGTTCATCTCTCTTTGTGTGCCAGCAGAAAGTGCCAGATATTGCAGCTTGAGTGTTATCCACACATTTGAGCTGTCAACACACGGCACAGAACCTCGCAGCTGTATCAAAATCAAAACACATCCAAAACAGAAACAATATTCACAGAAATGCAACAATGATCCTAACCAAACAATACAGATCAAAACATTACAGTATCTGTATGTAAAGTCTTTTTTGCTGGCAGTCTTATTTTGGTTAGAGCCGTTTGTCATCTGGTAGCAACAGACTCAGTAAGCAACACGTGTAGATGAGATCATAGGCCAGTAGGTGATCGAGATAGCATTTGACATGAAATATGTGCATAAGCAATGCAGAAAGATGGAGTAGAAACAGGAAAAGTAATGTGACCAAATAGCTGCAAGAGATTAAAAAAAAGTAATATTTAAGGTCAGATTTAGGAGTAAATTACTTACATTTCATTACATCTAATTATATAAAAAAAAAAATAATAATAAAATGATTCAAATGTGTCAAAAGCAAGTGCACTGATAAGAGTGCTTAATAATTAAATTGTACATACACAACTACAACAAGGGCCTAAAGAAAAGCTAAATGACAGTTTTCGTCTGTTTATTTGTATACAGCCATTAGATGTACAGTAGGCTCAGGATGTGGATTATAGCCAGATCCTACATATTGTTTCCAATATTGACCCCACCTATGTGTGCATTCATTGGCATGAGATGATACAGATTAACGGGTCAGACTAATAATGCTGTACATGGGATAGAAATGTAATAATCCCTTTTGGTTCTACAGTAGTAGTTGCTTTTCGGTCTGTAACTTCGACAACTTGAGGAGATTTTATTTCAATTAAATGGGCAATTTGTCCATTTTCAACCAGCTTTGTATTAATTACAAAAAGGGTAGTGTACAGTATGCACTATGCAAATTAACAATGTTTATCTTCCCTCCATAAATTGCCACATGTGGCCCGCGATGGAATTGCACAAAAAAAAAATATATATATATATATATATATATTTTTTTTTTACAGTCCACCTGAACGCAACATGCAAGATACCCGCTGAATAAGTGTCCAAATGTTCATGTCATTCTGGCCAATACTCCACTTCTGTTATAGCATTTCAGTCTGGAATATATGGAATATCTTTCAATAATCTATGATTTAGCTGCTAAATTGTCAAATACCGCCGTCTGCTTGCTACCCAGGCACTTATGTATGTACTTAAAGGAACACACTGCCCATTTTCAACCAGTTTTGTATCATTAGAACATCAGTAGTATATCAGAAAACTGTAAACTGTTTTGAAGTCTGTCATTTAATTTGACAGTTATTGAGTGTTAAAGTGTGGACCAGTGACATCACTGGTCCACACTAACTCAAATTAATAACTCATTAACTCAAATCAACTCTCTATAACTGTCAAACTAGATGAATGATGAATAGTTTGACAGTTATTGAGAGTTGATTTGAGTTAATGAGTTATTAATTTGAGTTAGTGTAGACCAGTGATGTCACTGGTCCACACTTTAACATTCAATAACTGTCAAATTAAATGACAGACTTCAAAACCGTTTACAGTTTTCTGATATACTACTGATGTTCTAATGATACAAAGCTGGTTGAAAATGGGCGGAGTGTTCCTTTAACCTAACTAACTTAACCTAACTAACTATCCGGTGTGCACAACATTGTCAGACTAAACTCCGGCTGACACCCCAAAAACCTACAATCCGCTACAGAAAAATGTATATTGTTTGTTTATTAACTGGCCCCTGGCCTTCTATCATTTCATGAAAGTGGGCCCCGGGCAAAGCAAGTTGAGTATCCCTGATGTAGAGTATTCACCATATCCTGCTATACAGATGTGCAACAGCCTACCGCGGTCACAGGTAGATGACATCACTAGTGTGTGACGCATAGTGAATAGGCTAGTGAGTGGCTAACAGCTAGGCTAGTGAGTGCTAACTTTTCTTTTTTTTGTGAGTGCTAACTGAAATAGCCAAGTTCCAGAGCTAATCTATGCTACAGCCCGCCTCCAGCTACCGAGCCTCTTTCCATCAACACCAACACAAACAAACAGCTCCACAATACAATGTCGGAGCAGAGATGTCAAGCTGAGGTAGCAGCGCCAACCAAAAGAAGTCATTTGGTCATGTGTTTCATGTTCCATCTACAGTTCATCGTTACAATAAAGAGCTATTAACGTTTCATATGCCACCCTGACTACGTATGGCAATTGTGTGAAATGCGATGGTCTGGTAAGTCATGTTTGCTGTCATCTATCCATTCTGTTCAGATTTTCACTGGTGTGAGAATATGGGAGTGGAAAACATCCCTACTGTATCAGATATAGGTTATGCTGGTTTCCCACAGTCTCTCAGTCAGTGGAGTCAGGTTGAGGCGTTGCACAAAGAGTATACTGATGCAACACCCCATCATGACAGGTATTGCTACATCATAAATCTGAGTGTTTCAAGTTAAGGCATGATGGCATGATTTTGAGTGTACAATCTGAGTACTGCAACTCACTCATTTCTCATATTGTTATGAGTATCAGACTAGAAAGGGGACACCATGAAGGTTTCTAGTGTTAGGGTTAGAAGCAGCAAATCCTCCGTCTGAAAGAGGCCATTTGCACATGCCATTCTTCTACATGTGCCAACAGAAAAGACTTTCAAAGGGGAAGCAGGATTAATGAGGTGCGATGTGTCATTTAAAGTATTCCAAAGTATTTCAGCTTGTTAGTTGTGAACTTAAAGTGGGCCATGGAACTGTTTGAATGGGGAATGTAAAAGTGTGTGTATATATATATATGGCAACTAAAAATAAAATAAAATAATTATATTTCCAACATCCTGATGTGTCACATAAAAAGGAAGTGTTTGGAGTCTTGATATCTGGGGAAATTATTTTAAAGAATCGAATTTTCAATTTCTTCCTCTGGAGGTGTCGTAGGCCTGTCAGCATCGAAACACCAAGGAAGGAGGGTACCTGATGACCCCAGTGAAGCATTTACCCCTACCTCCACTCAAGACATCACAAAAGTGACGTTTATCATCAATTGGGATTGTAACATCAAGTCCTATATGAGCTCAACCAAGAAAGCAAGCCACATAAGCTCTAGATGTCTTGGTTGGCTCAAGCCCGCGAGCGGTTCAGCAAGCATCCACTCTACTGAAGGGTCCTTGAGCAACACACTGAATCCCTGTTGTACGGCAACCATTTTAGGGCATCCTCGTCCGTCAGAGTATAGGCTATCGTTCCTCAGTCAGTCTAAGCGTTGTCAGTTGTCATGTCTCCTATAGTAAACCATGTCGAGTGCTCTGAAACACCTTGTCCTCACATGAAAACGTTGTCATTCCTCCTGCCTCACTTATCACTCAAACTAGCTGTCAGGCATCACTCCTCACGTCTCACACAAAAACGTTGTAGATCCTCCTGCAGACTAGCTGTCAGGCATCACTCAAACTAGCTGTCAGGCATCACTCCTCACGTCTCACACAAAAACGTTGTTGATCCTCCTGCAGACTAGCTCTCAGACATCACTCAAACTAGCTGTCAGTCATCACTCCTCACGTCTCACACAAAAACGTTGTTGATCCTCCTGCAGACTAGCTCTCAGACATCACTCAAACTAGCTGTCAGTCATCACTCCTCACGTCTCACACAAAAACGTTGTTGATCCTCCTGCAGACTAGCTCTCAGACATCACTCAAACTAGCTGTCAGTCATCACTCCTCACGTCTCACACAAAAACGTTGTAGATCCTCCTGCAGACTAGCTCTCAGACATCACTCAAAGTAGCTGTCAGTCATCACTCCTCACGTCTCACACAAAAACGTTGTTGATCCTCCTGCAGACTAGCTCTCAGACATCACTCAAACTAGCTGTCAGGCATCACTCCTCACATCTCACACAAAAACGTTGTAGATCCTCCTGCAGACTAGTTGTCAGACATCACTCAAACTAGCTGTCATTCCGTGTGTGATGGGGAAACCGCAAGAATGCCTCTGTGAAATGAGCAACAATTTCTTACAACTTCACTTTCGGTTGAGTGATTTTGCCTTCAAAATAAAAGCGTTTTTTTTTTTGTATAGATTAAAGTAGTAATCCATGAGACCCAACAGAATTAACATCGTTACACTAATAGCGCTTTCAGACAGACACGGTTCTGGTTCTGGCTCCGGCTCCGTTCTGGAGTCTCAGAACCTTGGTGCTTTCTGGCGAACCAGCCCGTGTTCACACCAGTTTAAGCAGAACCAAAGTGGGAGGACAATATTTGGTAGTCCTTCTTCAGTTTATTTTTTATTTTTTTAAGTTTATTAATTATTTGGTCTGGCGTTCGAGTGAACCCAGCCTTGGCCCTCTCTTCTGCAAGTTTGGCATATGACTTGCTCTTTCTTGTACTGCTTTCTAGCTTTTCTTGAGATTCGGTAGATGCCCAAATCGCCACTAAACATTTGGTTTCCTCAGGAGACTACTGCAAATTATTTTTCTCTGTGTTGTCACTGCCTTCTTCTCCTTCCTGCTCGTTTTCACAGCCTAGAATGAGACACGCCCACTGATGATGTCACGGTTCCCAAGGAAAACCAACTATTTTTTGGTTCCGCTGAGAACCAACTTTTCAGGTTCCGAACCAATTATTTTTTCGGTCTGAACGCGCCGGCCAGTTCAGATTAGGGTTCTGGAACCGGAACCGGCACGGAGCACTGCCGGTGTGAAAGCCCTATAAGAGGAACATCTAGTTTAATAATCAAAGATTAAACTAGATGTTCCTCTTAGTGTTATGTTAATTCTCCTCCCACACAGAATTAACATAGTAACACTAAGAGGAACATCTAGTTTAATGTTTGATTATTAAACTAGATGTTCCTCTTAGTGTTACGATGTTAATTATGTTGGGTCTCATGGATTACTACTTTAATCTATTGTAAATTAAAAAAAAACACGTTTTTGTGTGAGACGTGAGGAGTGATGCCTGACAGCTAGTTTGAGTGATGTCTGACAACTAGTCTGCAGGAGGATCGACAATGTTTTTGTGTGAGACGTGAGGAGTGATGCCTGACAGCTAGTTTGAGTGATAAGTGAGGCAGGAGGAATGACAGCGTTTTTGTGTGAGGACTGAAGGTGTTTCAGAGCACACTCGACATGGTTTACTATAGGAGACATGACAACTGACAACGCTTAGACTGAGGAACGATAGCCTATACTCTGACGGACGAGGAACGATAGCCTATACTCTGACGGACGAGGAACGATAGCCTATACTCTGACGGACGAGGATGTCCTAAAATGGTTGCCGTACTGTTGGCTCCAGGGCCACTCTCTTCCAGCTGACCCTGTGCTGACCTGCCTGAGGGGGGGCGAACGATAAGATAGAGCATACGCATCTCGGCCGCTGCGCGGCCTCGTCCGCAGCTGGGCTGCTGCGTGGACTGGCCTCGCCTGCTCTATTGGCATAACAGTGATGTATCAATTAATAACTACAGTCCAAACAAGCACTGCTCTGTTCCAGCCAACCAAGGTTCACTTTCCTATAGTAACCCCTTCCTTTGATTCATGATGAGGCATCATTCAGTGGAATACAATGAGCGGAAATGTGCAAGGTGCTTTATACAATATGGAGAGATTGAAAGTGCAGATCCACTAAACACACTTGAAGCAGATCCAGTGAGATGATGGATATTCCTGTGTTCAGGAAGCTGCTCAATGGAGCATGATGGAAGAGTTTCCCCACTGTGTATACTGTCCACGTGAACTTGTTCAGGTCTACACTTAATGCAACTTTACCATTGTCTTGAATTGGACTTTTCACACCCAAATGATTCTGTGTATAAAGAGTCCATGCTATAGTACATTATAACAACATTATCTTAAGAGGTGAATTAAAGGTTACCGTACTTAGTACAGTAACTATTATCATAGAGCTGTAGCCGCCGTGTATGGAAATATCAAACTTGAGAAACTAAAAATACCACCACAGGAAAAAAAAACATTAGTCAAACCATCAGTCAGACTCACATTCTTATTCTTCTTTACACATGTTTTTGTGTATTCAACAGTAGGCTAAATTCATACTTCCTGGCTGGCATTAAACCCAAGGCTAGACTTCATACAGAATACCTGCCATTGTGTTGTTTGCTTCCAAGGTAATCTCAGACCACTAGGTATCAAACAGGTCCTTGGAGGAGGACTCAGAGAGGACTAATAATAAGCTATTGATGTTGAGCAATGGTGATGACATGGACCTGAGGAGGTGTAAGTGAATGAGAGAGAATGACAATACAGAGGTGCAGACAGAGCCCACAAATCGCATGGCTCATAAACTAGCCTGAGTCAACATTTTCTAGCAAAAACCCATTTTTGTGTAAATGGTGATTTCCTTCAGTCCGAAAAGAAATGTCCTAGTTATAGCCTACTTCTTATAAAAAAGAAGAAGAAATAAAATAAAAAAGCTATAGTGTAATCTTAGCCTGAAGGCTGAGTCTTGCTTGAGGCTAGTGTAGCCTAATCTTTGCTAGTGACAGTGTGTGAATAAATAGTATAAAGTTTATATTATATAAAACCATGGTATAACAGTAGTATTTTATTTACATAATACAGTCTGGATTAGAACAATAACTTGTGACACTGCTAGTCAACACACTAGCCTACTAGCTACTCACAAGGTAAGTGATGCATCTCTGGAGAAGGGGGTCCCCCATTACCAGGACGCATGGAGTCGCCACGGAGAATAAAAGTGCCCTCTCAATCTTAACGCCGTCTAGCACACTGTAAACTGCCGCCCCCATAAAACGCGACATATGCTGTCAGCTGTGCTGTGCTGTGCGGTGGCCGGGATCCAACAAACAGGGCAGGAAGGGAAGGCAAGAGGTAGGCCTACGAGTTGCTTGCGCGCTGATTTGCAAGACCGATAAATGAGGTGGGCGGGGCCGGTCGGAAGGTCAGATCATTGACAAAAGTATCAAAACATAGGCTACTATTTACTGCATGCAGCAAGCCGTGTGTGTGTGTGTGTGTGTGTGTGTGTGTGTGTGTGTGTGTGTGTGTGTGTGTGTGTGTGTGGGGGGGGGGGGGGGGGTTGAGGAAATGTGTGGCATTTCCTAGTTTAGCCTACAGAACAAATGCTTGATGTTTGGATGGATAATGTAGCCTACTTGCAAGCTACATCATAATCTGAAACATAAAGTCGTCTAGCTCTATATGCAGCTTTGCTAAATTTGAATGTAGCCTACTGTGTTGATATAATCTGATTCTGCAAGGAGAGAAAGCTGCAAGTATAGCTGCAGCAAATGTAGGTCTCTTGTGTGCTAACATAGCTCATAGGCATAGGCCTATCAAAGACAGGTTAAGCACAAAATCAATCAATCCACAAGGTGGAGGAGCATTGATGACACATCCAGTGCTGGAATGAAGGAGTTTAACACTATGCACTGCAGGGTGTTGCTGATATATTCAGCAGCTTTCACCATCCAAACAGGAAGCAGGCTGTCAGACAGTAACAAACTAAGAAGCCGATGCCAAGTGGGAGAATCTTCACCCACTGTTGAAGCATACCTACAATACGATACAAGTCTCATTTAATGACCATTAACATTACAGCATTAGCCTACTCTAGCATGCAGCCTTTATATTACAGTAGTTTTACTTGAAACTGGTCATACTCAGAGGTGATCAGACCTTTTTAACCTAATATCACTGTACTCCCCAGTACACGTTTTTCACATCCAGTGGATATGTTTGCCAGTTTTAGGGAGATGTACAGTAGAGTGATATGTATGTGTTCTCTATTGCATGCATTGTCTCCTTGGATTGAATCTCTGGTGCTGTTCCATGTGCGCCTTTATGTAGCCTAGGTACTGTGTGTTAGTTGTTGATGTCCTTGTACCAATGCCACCAAGACAAATTATTGTAAATTGCACTGTACCCATAGTTCTGACTAACATGGTGTGCAATTAGGATAGAAACTTGTCAAACAGTATAAAACATGTAAAATAAAAAGAAAATAACGAGATAATGATTGTTACACATGAGAAAGCAGCCAGGACAGGGGCTGCCTGGATTCCACTGCAGGTCTATTATAAACACAATCTAAACAGCTGGAGCAGGCCAACAGCTGCATCAGCCAGCAGATGACATCAAATGTCCTTTCTTCCTGCAAGAATTAAACCAAGGGGCAACCTCTCGTTCTGAAGAATGAAGCCAATACGGAAGTGCCTTAAACCAGCATTCTTTCAAATGGCCTGCAGGAGGCGACATCACTGGCTGCAAAAAGAAGTCAGATTGTATGGACGTCAATGGAAAATGGCCCTACTTCTCACTTGGTTTATGGCTTCATCACTTTCCTCAAAGAGCTGCAAGGTCAAGTCACATCTTACGTAAACTAAAGATACCACCACTAGACGCTGGGGCATCTGGGTAGTGCAGTGTTTCCCAACCGATCGACGGTCACACTGTGATGTCCACTCCACAAAGACTTTATTTGACGCCCACTTTTTAAATATAAAAACATGCTTATGCCATAATGTTACTTGTACATACAGGCTACTGCAATATTTGTGTGTTGTTATTTAGCCTGTGCTGTCTGTGGTGTACAGGAGCGATGGTAAAACGTTCTTCTGGCTCTGCACTTGTAAATCATCATTGCCCAAAGTTAATTATTCAGTATCTCTCAAATATAGAGAATCTGGTATATACTTTACATTTTGTAGTGGATGGGTGTCATTTTTTTCCAATGATAACATCTCACTTTGGAATGACACTCAATGTATCCACCTTATTTTTGAATGCCCCACTGACTGTACAAATAATTGTGGGTACAAGTTCCGGTTTAACGTGACTTATTGTTGCAGCTTGCCATTTCCTTTGTTATACTCTAGCTGCAGACCCGAATTATAAACCGGAAACTGGAGTATGTTATAAAAGTAGTAGTAAAAATAGAGTCACGTTATAAACAACTAACCAATGCTGGGGGTCCGTATGGAAACAGAGTTACTCGAAATGGTTAAAAGTTAAATCAATTTGGTCATTTAGTGGCGTTTTACTGCCATGTAACATAGCTAGCTAGCTAGCTAACATTAGCCACAGTAGGCTGCGCACTGCGCTCTTAAAGGGATATTTATCGACGAGATTTCTGCCAAGCTGGACCTGATTAGTGATTTGCTCCGTTCACCCAGACGGGTGTCAAGCTGTCAGCAACAAGGCTGGGAGCAGGATCACACCGGAAGAAAAACGCATAGGCTTCATAGACAAAAAGTATAGAGAGCCAAAGTCAATGTTACTTCCTGCTTCAGCATGCACACCAAGACATAATTTCATTTAATTCATTTTCACATTTTGTAAAATGCTTATAAAAATAGATTTACTTGGTCAAACGCTCAAACCTAACGATTCAGCTATATAGAAACAGGAGAGACCATAGATTTAGGACATTTCACTCTGACCAAAATATAAAAAAGCATTGTGGATTCAAAACATTTTATTTTTAAGTTTTGGTCAGAGTGGGATGTCTATGCCTCTATGGTCTCTCCTGATTCTAAATATAGCTGAATCCCTTGGTTTGACCAAGTAAAACAATTTTTATAGACATTTTACCAAATATCTATGGGAAAATAAATGGCGGATGAAATCTCTTGATGCGCATGCTGAAGCAGGAAGTGACGTCGACTTTGGCTATCTATAGTGAACAGGCATGGGTCATCTGGCAAAATTCTTTGGTTACGTCTCTCAGGGATTGGCACTCAGTGTGGTAGGACTGTAATATATTTGTACGCTATATGAGAATCATGCTTATTTCCTAAGAAATATTGTTTGTGTAACAACAATGATCAAAATTCACCCTTACTCCATCTTGGGAAAAAAGACCATGACTGCGCTTGAAGGTAAATCATATAACTTTATTAAAGAATAAAACAGATATAACCGTCAGCCACAGGGTTGGCTACAGAACAAATCAAATGGGAGGGCACGTCAACAACCAACGCACAAACACCAACGCAACTGCAATTTCAAAATACTGCACTTACTTACTTACTTACTTACTAACGCACCTTTAGAAACTTACTTACTCCAACTGCACAAAATATAGCCTACATGCAAGCCAAGTATGACGTATCTCTCTCTCATACACACACCCACCCCGCACTGTGCGCACCGCGCGTCATTATGCATTGGTGGAAGTGAAAACAGGCTATTTGAAATAGACTACATACAGTACCCAAGATCATCCCTTCACTATTACCGTAATATGACAAATAAATACAATAAAATGCAAAGTGACAGGGCTTGCCTGGCCTGCTTGGGGGACGGCACAATAACTCATTTGGGGGGCAAGGCCCGTGAATGACCCCCCCCATGACGCCGACCCTGGTCAGCCATAGTGTGTTTTACTCAGCTGCATCTTTTCCCTGTAAAAAAAGGAATAATTTTGTTTATTTTAGACCATTTACACAGTTAATCATTTTATTTGTCTGATGGAAAATTAAATTAGGTATGTCCAGACTAACAGTGTTCATGACATATATATATATATATGTCATAAATTATTTATTTGTTGAATGGCCTCAGTTACCTTGCCAGAGTCACGTGTCTTAGCTCTCAGTTTGTTGACCTGGGTCTCAGCAATGTCAGCACGCTCCTCAGACTCCTCCAGCTCATGCTGAACCTTCCTGCACTTGGACAGATGGACGTTGGCTTGTTCCTCCTGGAAGGTCATAGAGATACTTACGTGTTAGAAACTCTGAAATTGTATTATACATCTAGTAATTGTACACCCATTTATTTGGCCTTACCGCTTCCTCAGCCTGCCTCTTGTAGGCCTTCACCTTGAGCTGCAGCTTATCTACCAGATCCTGCAGCCTGGTAACATTTTTCTTGTCCTCTTCAGTCTATGACAGAAAGTAAATATGCAAGTATAAATGTCTAGAAATAATTGTATATTTGACTGATATGAATACATCAGCTGTAAGTCAGACTATACCTGGTAGGTGAGTTCCTTCACTCTCCTCTCATATTTGCGGACACCCTTCACAGCATCTACTCCTCGCCGCTGCTCTCCCTCAACCTCTGCCTCCAGCTCTCGCACCTTTAGAAGAGAATCAGACATTAAGAATTCATTTCTTTTGTGAAACAGTCTTGCATGTACTATGCCAATTTTAACAGATTTCTCTTACTCTACACTCCAGTTTTTGGAGCTGTTTCTTGCCACCCTTCATTGCCAAGTTCTCAGCCTCATCCAGGCGGTGCTGCAGGTCCTTGACAGTAACCTCCAAGTTCTTCTTCATCCTCTCCAGGTGAGCGCTAGTGTCCTGCTCCTTCTTCAGCTCCTCAGCCATCATGGCAGCCTAGAAAAGAAAGAAAAAAACGTGTATTAGAAATGTTTAAAAAAAAAAAAAAAAAATGTGGGGAATAGTAATACAAAGAAAGTAGCAACTGCAAGTTAAACATACATCGGTGATGGCCTTCTTGGCCTTCTCCTCTGCATTCCTTGATTCCTGAATAGTGTCATCTACTTCACCCTGGACCTGGACCAGGTCAGCCTCCAGCTTCTTCTTTGTGTTCAGAAGGCTTGTATTCTAGAAGAAAAACATTCACTCATGACTACACATATTATTTAAAAAATGCATTTGAGAATTAGTGAATACATTATTTTGTTTATTTACCTGAGAGTGCAGAAGGCCAACACGCTCACTAGCATCCAGCAGTTCTTGCTCAGCCACCTTGCGGCCTCTCTCTGTCTGTTCTAGAGCAGCCCTGAGCTCCTCAATTTCAGCCATCATGAGACCGTTCCTACGATCCACCATGGCAGCCTGCTCCATGAAGTCTTCTTGTGCTCTGACAGCATCATCAAGGTGCAATTGTGCGTCCTAATGCAGACAATGTCATGAAAATGTTGACAGAAATATCAGAATGTGGCTCCACTAACAATGTCTATTTATGTCTGCACAAGTGCTGTGTGCCCTACCTTCAGTTGTCCCTGGACAGTCCTCAGCTGCTTCTGGGCCTCAGCAGCCTGGCGGTTAGCATGACTCAGCTGAATCTCCATCTCATTCAGGTCTCCCTCCATCTTCTTCTTGATTCTCAAAGCATCATTCCTGCTCCTGACCTCCGAGTCAAGAGTGCTCTGCATGGAGTCAGTCACCCTCTGGCTGTTCCTCTTGATCTGCTCCATCTCCTCATCTTTCTCTTTGAGCTTTCTGTCAACCTCACCCTTAACCTGGTTGAGCTCCAGCTGGACACGCAGAATCTTGGATTCTTCATGTTCCAGTGTTCCCTAATGATTTAAAAAGTATTAAAACAGAGCCCGTCCTAGTCCTACTGTACCTTTTGAAAGTGGACAATCTTCCATTGTTTGTCAAACTATTACAATTTCTTGTAGAAAACAAATACCCAAATTAACAATTAAAATGTTAAACTCCAGTCTAGAAGACGTTTTACCTCAGCTTCCTCAAGTGCTGTCTGGATTTCAGCCCTCTCTGTCTCCACCTGCTTCTTGCACTTCTCCAGCTCATGGATGTTCTTTCCTGTCTCACCAATCTGTTCAGTCAGGTCTGAGATCTCCTCTGCAGAAAAATGTATGTGTTTAATATTGTTAAATCTTGAAATGTAGATTATATCGGTAATTCAAATGAATGTAGATTAGATATCCACCCTGTCCTCATTTCAAGCCAACCTAACAGCAAATTCGAACATTATCTGGGAGGAACTCACGTTGCAGGTTCTTGTTCTCGCGCTTCAGGGTCTCCAGCTGATCCAGGGCTTCCTCATAGGAGTTCTTTATCTTGAACAGCTCAGTGCTGAGAGAACGAGCCTCTTTCTGAGCTCCTTCAAGCTCTGCCTGACCCTCCTCATATTTTTGTTTCCACTCTGCCAAGACCTGAATAAGATGCAACCCATACAGTTGACTTAGTTTCATATTCATCAATACAAAAACAACTGATTAAACTTCAAGCGTAATAAACAATCCTACCTTGTCAAAGTTCCTCTGCTTCTTGTCAAGGTTTGCAGCCAGCCCATTGGACCTCTCCACATCAATCATGAGGTCCTCCACCTCACTCTGGAGCCTATGTTTGGTCTTCTCCAGAGAGGCACACTTGGAATTCCCAGCCTCAATCTGCTCCTCAGCCTCTTGAAGGCGCTGGGCAAGCTTTTTCCTGTTGAATATTTGTATTTTGTCCATCAGTGAAAATAAGTATTTGAAGCCTAGGTTGGAGGTTAATACATGTTGGAGGGGCAGGATTCATGGATGTAGTCACTTCACAATTTTCAAATTCCCATTGCAAATCAAAACATTGCCCCATATCTCCCGAATATTTAAGAACTAAACAAACATAAATAACAATTGAAATGTTTGGACACATTTTAAATATATCAGCATAGCACTATGCTCCAATTCTGAACTAAGCTTTGATGTATGGTTTTGGATTTTACTCACTTGGCCTCCTCAAGCTCCTCAGTGCGCTGGATGGCATCGGTTTCATACTTGGTCCTCCACTGGGCTACTTCACTGTTGGCCTTGGACATTCCACGTTGCAGCTCAGCCTTCGCCTCCTGCTCTTCCTCAAACTGCTCCCTCAGAAGATCACAGTCATGGCGGGCTGATTGCAGACCATGGGCAAGGGCATTCTTGGCCTGTTAAATTAAAGATTATTGAGTGTGCAAAATGTCCAATTTCCAAACAAGTGTTTATCAATGGACACTCAATAGTTTCTTACCTTAACCTCCTCCTCAATCTGTCTTTTCAGCTCCTCAATCTGCTGTGTGAAGGCCTGCTTGCCTCGGGTCAGTTGGGATACAAGAGATTCTTTCTCTTCAATCTGACGTCCAAACTCGCCTTGAATGAATAATGGAATTATCAGTTTTGTATAGTCAGTTTCTCTGGAAATTCAAACAGCAGAATACCCTTTTTGAGTGGTGAACTATACATACCATTTTCTGTCAGGAGACGTGCTTTCTGTGTGCTTAAGTCATTATTCTGACGGAGATTTTCATCATTCTTGGTCTTGATTTCACTGAGTTGATCCTCAAGAGTTCGGCACATCTTCTCCAGGTTACCCTAAAAAACAATAAAAAATATATTGTTAATGTATTCAGCATCTGCATTATTTTCTGGACCTGAGATTAGATTTTTGAGGTTAAAATATTTTAATAAAAATATATCAATGAAGCTGTTGCTATTAATATGATATCATGTACCTTTGATTTAGCAACAGCTTCCATGTTGCTGGAAAGATCATCAATCTCCATCTTGAATTCACTCTTCTCCTTCTCAAGCTTCTGCTTGACACGCTGGAGGTTGTCGATCTGTTCTCCCAGCTCTGCAACACTGTCAGCCTGTTTCTTGCGGAGAGCAGCAGCAGTGGCTTCATGCTGTAGGGTGGACTCCTCAAGGTCACGACGCAGCTTCTGGAACTCTGCCTCGCGCTTCTTGTTCATCTCAATCTGAGCAGCAGTGGCTCCACCAGCCTCTTCAAGTCTCTCACTGATCTCTTCAAGTTCTCTGGAGAGGTCAGATCTCTGCTTCTCAACCTTGGCACGAGCAGCACGCTCAGCTTCAATTTCTTCCTCCAGTTCTTCAATTCGGGCCTATTGAATTGAATGATAATTTGCACTTTAATTAAAAGTAACAAAATAAAATAAAAAATACATAAATATTACGTAGTAAATGTGTCACCTGAAACTCCTTGATTTTCTTCTGAAGCTGAGCACCCATGGATTGTTCATCCTCTATCTTACTGAGGAGCTGGCTGGTTTCAAAGTCTTTCCTGTGTGAATTGTAGATATAGAGAATAGTTACAGTACAAACATTCAATGAATCCAATCTACCAGATCATCAAACATGTGATTGGATCTGTCAGGAACAAATTAAAAAAAAAAAAAAAAAATTCATTGTACTTCTTAAGCTTCTCCTCAGACTGCTGCTTATCATTATCAAGATCCATGATGCATTCCTGGGCCAGTTTCAAATCACCCTCAAGCTTCCTCTTGGTTCTCTCAAGGTCCATGCGAAGCTTCTTCTCTTGCTCCAGGGAACCTTCAAGCTGCACATTAAGACAGGGTTGTAATTATCAAGTTCAAGAGCCAACATACTTTTTTGTTAATCATGCAGTCTTGATAAACTCACATCATCCACTTGTTGCTCAAGCTTGGTCTTGGCCTTCGTCAGAGTGTTGACTTTGTCTTCCTCTGACTGCAGGTCATCAAGAGTCTGCTGATGTGACTCTTGAAGGGCTTTCTTCTCCTTGGTCAGCTTAGCAATGCTCTCATCCTGAGAGGCCATCTCCTCTGTCAGGTTCTTCACCTAAATTTGTAAGAAATGTTTAGTTTAAAATGAGTGATTACTATAACATTATTTGTTTTATTAGCTGGTATGGTTACTCATGAACCTTGTTCTCAGTGGCATGCTTCTCCTTCTCCACTTTGGCCAAGGTAAGTTCCAGGTCATCAATGTCCTTCTTGAGTTCAGAGCATTCATCCTCCAGTTTCCTCTTTTTAGCAGTCAGCTCAGCATTCATTTCCTCCTCATCCTCCAGTCTCTCAGTTGTCTCTTTGAGTCTGGCCTCCAGCTGGATCTTACTCTTGATAAGTCCCTCACATCTCTCCTCAGCATCGTTCAGGTTCTCTGATTCCTAGTTCACAATGAAACAAAAAGGAAGTTACATGTTAATATATTCTGGACAAAACGTGAAAAAAACCACTAACCCCCTAACCCCTTTAAGTTAGTAATACTTAAAATAAAATTAAGATTTTCCTCCTACGAAATTATTAAGGTTCGGTGAATACTAATAATGTTATTTGAAGATTACGTAATGCAATAACAATTAAGTTAATCATTTCTATACCGTGGTCTGCATGAACACTCAATTCTGATGCAGGGTGTGCATTAATTTCTGATAATGGACACCTCGTTGGGCATTATCCCGTACATATATTGCATAACTGAGAAGCAATTATAACAGTGGCTACTGATTACATTAGTTAACCATTTATTAACATTGTGGTATTTTGTTTTGTATTTTGAAATTTAAATTCAGCATGAACTATAGGACGAATCAGCGTGACGTCACCAAAAATGCGTAACCCTGCGGCAGTTAACTAGTATGAGTTGTGCCAAACAAACAAGAAGTATACATCACATCACTTATATTTTGACATTCTGAGTGAGAGCAGAATTAGCTCAAGAGTTTGATGTATAATATATGCATGTCGTGTTAAAGTTGTGTCAACTGTCGCAGTTTTTAAATTGTAAACACGATCAGCCGGCTAGAGTCAGACGCTCAAACTCAGGCTCCATAGGGTTCCATTGCCGTTGCCACCCAGTGACGCGGTTTGTTTACCAAAATGCTGATCAGCTGATCCCTCGTATTGGTTAATGATTATTGCAAGCATTATTGCATTTTTCTTTTTAAAGCAGTAGGTACTATACATTATTTGGGTTGCTATTACACAGTTGCAAGTAATGTTTATATTTATTAAAAGTATAATAAATAATAATTAAATAACATTAAATAAAAATGATAAGAAATCATAAAAGATTATCAAAAATTATAAAAAGAACGTTTTTTCTTTTCTTCCTTCGATCGATTTTATAAACTTCCAATGCTTTTTAGTTATTTAAGTGTATAACCCTGCTCCCTCAAATGAAAAATAATTGGCATTTACTAATCATTAATACACCATTAAAAGAAAATAATATGTATGTTATATGATAGTTCACAAGTAAATAATACTTAGCTCAAATTAAATAGTGATCAAATACCAGATTATTGTGGATGGTTATTGTTACCAAGCTGGCTAGTTAAGTCTACTCACAGATGTCACTTGCGTCTGCAAATCATTCTTCTCCTGCAGAATCGACACCATCTTCTCCTCTAGGTCCTTCTTCCTAGCCAGGGCCGTGGCCAGGTCTGTTTTCATCTTGTCAAAGTTCTCCTTCATCTCAGCCAGCTCCTTCTCAGTTTCAGCACTCTTCAGAAGAGGTTTGATCTTGTAGTAGACCTTCATCCATGGCCAGTGTTTGACATTCATGAATGAGCGGATGTTGTACTGGATGGTGAAAACGGCATCCCTATGGGCGAAAAACGGTTGCTGTCATGGATAAAGTCACTTTTGGATTGGCTGGTATATGACAGAAATATTTATTTGGAATGGCTGTTTTCAACATGCCTGATTGCCATCATCTTCACAAACTCCTTCCTCATGAGGTAAGCACGGCAGAGAGCCTGAGTCATGGTGACCAGAGAAGCAAGCTTCTCATCTCTCATCTCCTCAAGGACACCCAGCAGACCAGCTTTGAAGAATACCTGAATACAGTAGATACACCTGCCATTATCATTGGGTGTTCACCACAGCAAAGTTAAATAACGTAAGCAATGTGTTTATAGAGAGGCAAAGTGGAACGTCACTTCCTGCTTCAGCACTGTACCAAAGATTTTCATCTGCCATTTATTTTCCCATAGACATTTCGTAAAATGCTTATAAAATAGTTTTACTTTGTCGAACCAAACGGTTCAGCTAAAGCTACAGTATAATCGGGAGAGACCATAGAACATTTCACTCGGACCAAAACTTAAAAAAAACATCTAAAAAATATTTTCTTTAAACCCTACCCTATTTTTATACGCATTTTACGAAATGTGTATGGGAAAATAAATGGCGGATGAAAACCTCTGGTACAGTGCTGAAGCAGGAAGTAGGCGGTCACTTTGCCTCTATTACCTCAGTGTGTCAAAATATGTATTGTCATTGGTGGAACGGTGTTTATTTTGTATTTCTCCTTGCTGAATGTTCACCTTGGTGTGTCCAAATTTATACTCGTCATGAGGCACATCAATCGATCCAAGCAGCTTTTCTGAGGCTTTCTTGTTGTCAATGAACTGGCCATCAGGGATGACACTGGCATTCAGCACCTTGTACCTTTTGGAAAGAGAGAATGTGTTAATTCATGGTGAGCACTTTCTCCTCTTATCTTGCATCGAAAATCCCTTATCAAACATTCAACAAACCTCTGCTTGAAATCAGCATAGGGGATTCTGCTGGGGAAGCCCTTTCTGCAGATTCTGATACCCTCCAGGACACCGTTACACCTCAGCTGGTGGATGACCAGGAAATTCTCCATAAGACCTGTAAGAAAAAGTGTTCATGTTGACAAATAATCCCACTCCGAGTGATTCACTAAATGACTATCAAGATCAGACACTAGAAAGATCACGTCAGCTAACAATGTACCTGGAGTCTTGGACTCATTGGGAATGAGACAACGCACAAAGTGGGGATGGGTGCGGTGCAAGTTTGTCATCAGCTTGCCCAGGTTCTCCTAGAGATACAAGATGAAACCAAATGTTCTCTGTGAAAATCAATACAATTGAGTATCAGTCCAAACTGAGATCTGATGTTCTTCAATCTTACCCTGAACTGTGCAGACACAGTCAGCATGGAACCACCCTTCTTCTTGCCTCCCTTCTTGCCACCACCAGATTCTGTTTTTCAATTGGTCATTTTAAGGTAGAGAGGAAATGTAAACTTTAGATCAACACACGGTGAAGAAAAAAATCTATATTGCAGAAAAATGCTTTCAGTTTTTTCAAATGTATATCACACCAACAACAGAGGGTACAGAGAAGACAGCAGTTAATAGGATGTATGCATGGTCATCTTCTCTTTTGTGTCATGATGGACTGAAACATACTGTAAGCTATCAGAGACTGGCTTTTATAACTGCAATCAGAGTGGTAATTAATAATTGCAAAGCCAGTGTGTGAGTCATATCTATTAAACATTTCCTTGTTTCCAATCATAATTAATGACCTGGAACTGTATCTATTGACTTTTTTAAAGATTACAATTCTAAATTAATTTCTACAAGATACTGTCTGACTAGATGCTGGTAATTCTT
This sequence comes from Poromitra crassiceps, assembly GCF_964638095.1. Lineage (NCBI taxonomy): Eukaryota > Metazoa > Chordata > Actinopteri > Beryciformes > Melamphaidae > Poromitra > Poromitra crassiceps. The sequence continues at coordinate 41,453,801 of NC_139627.1, read as the reverse complement.
GCGGTGCCGTGTGACTTTCACGATATGTAAATGATCAAAAGGGGGTGAGGTATGGGGAATATGACAAAGCTAGGTTAATGCCCCAGTATTTCACATTTATGAAAGAGAAAACACCATACCGTGAACATATTCCTGCTGGTAAGGTTAATGAATGAGCCCCACTAAGTTAAAAAATTTCAAATTTCCATGACCCTAATCAGAGTTATAAAGTAATATTGTACCTTCAACAACAGGAGGATACAGGAGAGGCAGCAGCTTAACGGATGACTTCTGGTAAAGCCCTACAACACCCTCATTCAGGGGATCCTTGTTCTTGTCCAGCCAGCCAGAAATATTGTAGTCCACAGTTCCAGCATAGTGCACCAGGGAGAAGTGGGCCTCAGCTTTACCTTTGGCGGGCTTTGGCTTTTCAAATGCTTTGTTTTTACCAAGATGCTGGTCATACAGTTTGTTCTTGAAGGTCGTATCTGAAGCCTTGGGGAACATGCACTCCTCTTCAAGGATGGAGAAGATGCCCAAGGGCTGTATAAAAGGTGCAAAGAGATACATCATGAAGAGTGATTGTTGTAATGTAGCATTCAAACACGAATTACATAGTCACAACAGAATTGTGTACCCTTTCAATAAGCTCAATGCAGGCAGCCAAGTCCATGCCGAAGTCAATGAACTCCCAGATGATGCCCTCCTTCTTGTACTCCTCTTGCTCCAGGACAAACATGGTGTGGTTGAAGAACTGCTGCAGTTTCTCATTGGTGAAGTTGATGCACAGCTGCTCCATGCTGTTGTACTGTTAGTGGACAAAGGATTATATTAACCTCTCGCAGCAATGCATGATAAAACGATGAAAGATTATGAAATTAAACAGTCTATCCATTACCATGAATGGATACTTACATCAAAGATTTCAAAACCAGCAATGTCCAGCACACCAATGTAGTACTGCCTTGCTTGCTTGGTGTCCAGCTGCTGGTTGATACGGATGACCATCCACAAGAACATCCTCTCATAGATGGACTTAGCCAGAGCGCTCACTGAGTTATTGACCTGAAGACATTACAGTTACATTACATTATTTTTAGTCTAACCTGAACACTGTTCAGAACTTGTAATTCAAGCCTTTTCAAGTGTGTGTATGGCAGAATATGTTTGATTTTCCAATGCTAAAAGGGTAGATAGATACTAGATATATGATATAATTTTGCTGTGTAATCCTAAGTTTTTGTTTTCTTTCTTTCTTAACACATTGACTGCCAGCCGTTTTTTTTTTGCTGTAGGTAGCTTTTGCCAAGCCGTTTTTTTGAGGATTCTGGCTCATTTTACAAGAGCCGAGGATTCTTTTCTGCTTGGAGTTTGTCAACACAAAGTTCACAAAAGTACTAATAGAATGTGTGCTTTCTCTGTCTAAAAGAGTTAGTTTGTAGAGTTAGTAGTTATGTAGATATTAGCCGTTGAGTACAGCATGGTTTTAGCGTCTGAGACAGGAAGCTGAGATAATCGCAGTTTTGTGAAATTCAATCAAACATGCAGAACAGTCACTTTAACCATTTATTTTTGGCATCAGTGAGAGATCAGACATCCAAACAATATAGTTCCGAACGCCCTCTCCTTCAACTCCTCCCTCCGTGGGCGTGTCTAGTGGCTTTCAGCCTGCGTTTGTCACAAGTGAGTGCTCTGCTGCTGGGAGTTTGAGCAGCGTCCCTCCCTGGCAGCGAGTTTGAGCAGCCTTCCTCCCTGGCAGCGAGTGTGGATAGGTCTCACTCGTCTCTTGGGTTTGAGAGCCCTGATGAAGCCCCGTGCGACTCTAGGCTTTATGCTGCCCACACAGTCCATTTCTGGAACCCCCCACCGCAGCAGCGCGAAAGCGTCCCCGCCTACAGTATGAGAATGAGGCTCGTTCGTTTCTGACTGTAAAATCGCCAAGCCATTTCCTTGATTTCCTTCCTTGGAGGAAGCAGCCGCGGGAGGCGGCTGCTTTTGGTTGACTTTATCTCTGTCGGGAGAGGACCGTCGCCACCTAGCTGGTCGGTAAAATAGATTATACACATTCAATACTTCCAATATCTCCATAGGAGACGCGGGGGGCATTGATCCACGTAGCACCGTCAAAAAAAAATATATATTTTTTTTGACGACTCAACTCGTCGTTGGCAGTGAACAGCTGGATTGTGTTTGACGACTCAACTCGTTGTTGGCAATGAACGTGTTAAGTCTAGACAGTGTTTAACAACTAACAAAACAATTAATTGTTATTCCACATGGATTAATTGAAACATGTTGTAATGACCTGCCAGGAATCCTAAACTCTGTCAGTATGATTTCTATCATTAATAATAATAGTAATAATAATAATAATAACAACTACAACAGCAATGATAATAATCATCATCATCATCATCATAATTGATTGGATTTATATAAGTGACTTTCTAGATACTCAAAGTGCTTCACATATCCACGGCAGCCAGTTTGCGCCAGAAGGCTCACCACACATCAGCTCTCACGGTGGAGAGTTGAGGAATGAATGTGCCAATTAAGTAACGAGGGATGATTAGGTGGCCATGATTGAAGGAAGCCCTGTGTGGGAATTTAGCCAGGGCACCGGGGAGGTTACACCTGCCAGGGCACCGGGGAGGTTACACCTGCCAGGGCACCGGGGAGGTTACACCCCTACTCTTGCGAAGAGTGCCGATGGGATCTTTTATCATCAGGACCTCTGTTTAACATCTCATCTGAAGGATGGTGCTCACTCACAGGACAGAGTCCCTTTCTCTGCCCTAGGGCTTTGGGGAGATTATTCATCAGAGAAGAGTGCCTCCTACTGGTCCTCCAACACCACTTACAGCACCAGTCTCCCATCCAAGGAGTATCATATAGGCCAGACCCGCTTAGCTTCCCCTGAAAGCCAGTAATGTAATGCAGGAGCCACTGGTGCTGGTGGAGCTACTGGTGCATTTAACATCTACAAAATGATTCAAGCTGTAAGGGTGTGACGTATCTGCTTTCAATATACTGTAAAATAAGTTGTGTAATAAGGAAACAAGAGAATGATGCATCTTGCTCACCTGAGGAACAGTCTGTCCCTTGGTGACAAACTCATTTCCGACCTTCACTCTGGGGTAGCACAGAGCCTTCAGCATGTCAGCTGAGTTCAGACCCAGCAGGTATGCAACCTTGTCAGCCTCTGAAAGATTCACATGAAATACATTATAGATATGTGACAATGACTGTCAAAGCCAATATAACAGAGAATACAAACTTAACTGCTACGATGAAAAATTGACTAAATTCCAAACCTATTGAGACTCATCCACTTTGGGATGAAGTTTATACTCACCCTCTGTGCCGTCTGGCTCAGCCTGCTCTTCACGCTGCTTCTGCTTGAACCTCATGTTACCATGGTGGAGCACAGCACCAGTAAACTTGTAGATGGCCACCCTCTCATCAGGGCTGAAGCCCAGAATCTCTATAGCGTCCTGTATTCAAATGACGTGTCAATGCTGAGTCAAAATCACTTCAGAAAATGCATAAGAAACCATGATGGTGATGATGATTTAATGCACACAGCCTGAGAAAATGTGTCAAAACTGAACATCACTCACATCAGTGGCATCCAACTCCACTTTGTCATCAATGCTGGCCACAGTGATCTGACCCTGACTGCACATGGGGAAGTCATAGGGGTTGGTGGTGATGAGTGACATTTCTGGAGATTGAAAAAGGTATAAAGGAACGAGTGATTATGGATTATGTAAACAGTTTGCGTTAGGGTTACCGCAATCAGTTATTCATTTTACCAATAACGTCAGGCTTGTGGTTGGTCATCATCTGGTAGAAGATGTGGTAACCTCTCTCATCAGGAAGCTGGAATGACACTCTGGACTTCTCCAGCAGATCTGTAAGGGTTGTTCATAAGTCAAAATCTGGTCCACTGATTATATGGCAACCATTTTCATTCACCCTAAGAACTTTTTACTTACATGTCTCAATATCAGCACTAGCCAGTTTACCAGTTGCGCCGAAATGGATTCTGATGAATTTACCCTGTTTGAAGGAGCATACTATTTAATGTAGCTCTACACTGGCAATATATAATGTAAAAAACAATTGATCTCAAACAGGTTGAACTGCTTCTATACTTACAAAGCGAGAGGAGTTGTCGTTCCTCACAGTCTTGGCATTACCATAGGCCTCCAGCAAGGGATTGGCTGCAATAATCTGATCCTCCAGTGAGCCCTATAGTTCAGGTTTTAGATTTTAACATTGATATCTGCAAAAAAAAAAAAATCCACAAATACTTTCTGTGTTGTGAGAAATCTAGCTTAATAGTATACCTTTATCTTTCCTGATCCTTGGGAGGCCTTTTCTCCGCCACCCACTGAGATTGTTGCAAAGTACTGGATGACACGCTTTGTGTTCACAGTCTTTCCAGCCCCAGATTCTCCACTGGGTAGAGATAGATTTGAAGAAAATCAGTAAAATAATTTTATTATATTGATGGTGAAAAAAAAGAAAGATTATCAGATGGGAAACTTACGTGATCAAGATAGACTGGTTCTCCCTATCTGTATAAGGGAAAAAAGTAAATATATATGGTATTTATTTTATTATTATTTCATTATTTAACATATATGTAACATGAAGCCTGTTGATTGATAATAATAATATATTCTCAAAGACATACCCATAAGCATGAATTGGAAGGCATTGTCAGAGACAGAGAAGATGTGGGGTGGGGCCTCCATACGCTTTTTGCCTCTGTAAGCACTTACAACCTCAGAATCGTACACTGGGAGCCACTTGTAGGGGTTCACGGTGGCACAGAACAGCCCAGAGTAGGTCTGAAGGGGATGAGAGACATGTGATCACTTACAGTATGTTATGAGTCCATGTACTGTACAATACTATACTTCACTCCATAGGCAGAGTATCTTACATAGATCATCCATGCTGCATAACGCTCTTTGAGGTTATACAGCACAGAGGCTTCGTTGAGATAGGTCATCATGGCCATGTCCTCAATTTTGTCATACTTGGGAGGGTTCATAGGGTAGACATCCTCCTCCTTAACCGTCCTCTCCTGAAATATTGAAAGACAATTTCAGTTTGTGTTCAAATTCCAACAGTAAGGTACACTGCTTTTTTTATATAGATTTTTCATTGGAAATCTTTTCTAACATAAAGGAAGAAAAACATAAGAGCCACAAACATCTATACAAAAAACACAGAAAATACATACACATACACAAACAGATTCACTCAGAACATAACCCCCCTCCCCGCAGGCAGGACCCCCACCACCAATGCACCAAACACACCCACAAACCCACACATATAATTGGCTCACAGTACTATCTTCTATGCCCATCAACATGTACAAAACTCAGCCTTCACAGAATTTTTGAACAAATCCAATCGACACAGGCAGAATCAACAAGCAAGCAGTCTCCACCACACAGCAAAGAAAAGACAAACGGATCCTAGCTATCATGGCGACGCCCATGGTCCCCACGCATGGCTTCAATAAATGCATTCCATGCCGTAATATTTTCTACTTTAGCGCCATGCATACGGGCCACCGACATCTCCATGACAGCCAGGTCCAGCAAGATACACTGTGAGTTTGATGACACTTAAGCCTACCTCATTATTGTCAAGGACTTTGACGGTGGCTTTGCCACCCTCTTTCTTCAGGATTGTACATTTAAGGTACAGCTCCTTCTTATCAGCAACATAGGCGGCACTTTTGGCATCAAAGGGTTTGCTTTGAGCCTCTAACCTCTCCCTCTCTGGTTTACGGAGGTAGATGGCGGCCTTGCCATAAATCTGCATCTCCGCGTCCGTACTCATGGTGATGGCTTACTTCTGTGTGGTAATTCCAAATACAATAATCAACAGTGGACCATCACCTCATCACCTAATACAATTAATGTAAACAAGTGAATATATTTATCTAGTTTTAAATCATAATAAACAACTTGAAAGCATACCATTTGCACTGAATATTGTAATTATTCTTTTATGCAAATTGTACAAATGATTTCCAATAAGGAAGAACAATATTAAATGTATTTTTAAAATATTCCCATGGTAACATTTTTCAATAATCACATATAGAATACAACAGGGGGGGGGGGGGGGGGGATCATGAATCAAGTTCATGCCTCATCACAGTTGAGGTCTTCAACATACTGTAGTAGTTCATTTGCAGTCCCCTTTTTAGGCTGGACTGGTACTGTAAGTTACTTTAAAAAGTTTGACTATAACATATTTTTTTCCAAAATGGGTGAAAATAAACTGCGGCAAACATAACAGGATTACCATAAAAATATTTCACATCGTATAAAAAAGAAGACAAAAATGTTCTTACCTGACGCTTTCTCCCAGTAAAAGTCACAATCCTGTTGAAAACATGATATATTTAGAAAGGGGGGAAATGGATTAATTGTGATTAATTGATTGATTGATTAATTCATCTTTTCCTATTCCTACAGATCATACATGAGCTCTTTTGACAAAAGTGGCACAAATCATATATGGTATAAATAATAAATTATATTTATTGTAGAGACTCACCACAAGCTGGAGCGTCAGAAGTCTGCTAGCACACACAAAGGCTGCAGGTGGACTCCTTTTATTGGGTTTCTTTTAGCAGCAATGCAGAAGTTAAATGGGTAACACACCAAATGTGGTGAAGTGTAAAACATTTGTTCCTCAAACGTCAATCTTGTCATGTTTCAGGTTTCAAGTATAATAAAGCCCCCTTCTTTGGGATAGTGCTTATTCTTAGAGGCCGACAGGGTATTTTGTCATTGTAGGGGCAAGGCCATTTGGCCACAAGGCCACATGCCAGGGCACAAAGGCCATTGCTCTATTGACATTGTCAAGGGCGAATCTTTCTGAAATGTGTATTAAAATGAGCCAATGACACAGCCTTTGCATAGGGCAGGCTACATTAAACTGAGACCACAAACGCTTTTTTTTTAAAAGATTATTTTTTGGGCATTTTGCTTTTATGTATTTTTATATAGGACAGTGGGCAGACAGGAAAGGTGGGGAGAGAAAGAGGGGATGACATGCGGCAAAGGACCGCAGGTCGGATTCAAACCCGGCACGGCGGAAGGGCCGAGCCTTGTGGTATGCGTGCTACCAGGTGAGCTACAGTACCAGGACGCACAGACCACTGATGCTTTTAAAGCAACTGACTGACTGAGGCTGGTAGCAGAACACTGCCAAGGTGGCCTTAAGGATCTCAGGGCATGACGGCCAGTGGGAGGGGCATCCCATACTGGAGCCTGACCAATACTGGATTTTTGAGGTCGATGCCGATATTAGGGAGTACAAAAAAATCCGATATCAATATATCAGCCGATATTCTTATATTATATATACACATTATATTACACCATTTCTTTTGCAATGATCCCTCAAATATCAAACACTTGACAAAGATATGACTTGACATGACTTGAGATATGTAATGTAGGCAGGATATTTTACATCTTATGCAATGAAACACTAAACTTCACTGGGAATTTAATAATTATAAATAACTAGAAATACAAAAACTATAAAAGATATAAAATATAACTTGAGTTAAGAAAAAAGGTCAAATATACACAACGGGCCCTATTCTCCCACAAGCCTTCGGCGCTAAAACGGGCCTTAAACGCAAAAAAACGTGCCTTGCGCCTGTTTTGGGACGATATCAATATGGCTTTAGGCTGCCAAATGCGCTTTAGGCCGAATGGGCGTGGCGCAGCCCCAGAATGGGCCAAAGTGGGCGTGTCGGCCTTAAATCTCGGCGTACTGATATCTTGGCACCTGCCTTAAATTTAGCGCTTTGCGCCTTTGAAAACCAGGCCTATTCACTGCGCCAGTGCACTTGTGCCTCTCCCCTGTCACCCTTCTCTGTCTCTCTCTGAAACCAGGCGTATTCAGTGCGCCAGTGCTCTTCTGCCTCTGAGTCACCCTTCTCTCTCTCTCTCTGACTCCCTCGCTCAAACAGACACAACACATAGCAGCCACGCAGCACCCAGCTTCCCATAGGAAATAGCAGTTGTAAGTTTACTGCCTGTGAATGTCCACTCCCAGCATGCAATTGGGTCCTCCATTTCGCTACTAAATAGAGCCGAAATAGATATAAAAGGTAGATCTAAAATAATGTGTAATGGTAAGACAACCTGCAATTGTCGAACATTTCAATATTGGACCAAATAAAACATGAAATGAAACACCACCCTATGTGAAACATATATGTCCTCTTGAGCCTATATATACCCTGTGTGGATTTAACGTGATTTAGGTAAGTGACAGCGGAACGCGCTTCGGAAGCTTCTACTGTCATCTGCTATACTGTGATGTGCGCTCCAATAACTTCGCCCTACTCCACATTTAGTTTTACAATAAAAACACATTTATGCAATGACTTTACATAATGTAGGGTATATTTATGTGCATCATTCTACCTGCAGCAGGGGAGAGAAAACGATATCTTTCTGGACAAACTTTCACCAATCTAATAGGCTATATTTTTCTAGCTGATGCGTTTAGTACATTATTTTCACTTTGATCTTGCTATAGTGTAGCGTATTTACATGCTTGCAGTATTGAAACTGCAGTTAGATTGGTTTGAGAAGCATAATAATATGGAATAATAGCCTATAATGCAGACAGACAGGCTGGATGAAGAGAGGGGGGGGGGGGGCAGAGCGTTTGGCTTTCGTCTGGTTTTGCGGGATCACTGGAATTGGAGCTAAAAAGGCAAGCGTGCGATTCGTTTATTGCACTTATCCAATGAGCATGACGGTGCATAATTTTACGCCTAAAAGGCGTGGTTGTAATGCTTTGGGCTGCATCTAGCGCCAGCACGACGATATCAAGTGCGCCTTTCCACGCCCACTGCTTTGATCTGCGCCTGCCGCTCGGCCTAGAAACTGCGCCGATGCAACGATAGGGGCCAACATGCTGTCTATAACTTAAAAAATACAAAATAAAAAGATATCTGCAATATCATCAGCCAACAAACATATCGGCCGATAGCGATGTATCGGTTATCGGCCAATAATATCGGTGGGCCGATATATCGGTCGGGCTCTACTTATATTTTAAATAAGAATAAACAACTATTATGTTGTAATTATGTTTTTATGCAAATTGCATAATTTTCAATAAGGAAGAACAATGTTAAATGTGTTTCTAAAGTATTTTCATGGTAATATGTTTCATTAATCACATATAGAATGCAAGAGAAAAAAATATTTCAGCATTACTGATGATAAACTAAAAAACACCTTTGTTTAATGAACACATAGGAACAGCTATCTCAATTTGACCGAATCTAAACATTTCTGAAAAGTCACTGAAGCAGTGTTCTGAATCTTGAGTGAAACTCTTTCCTCATACTGTATCAACTAATATCCGTTTCTTTTGTCAGAGCTGAGTGGCTGTTTAACAAAGAGGCGTTTTCAGTCTCCAGCATGCTTCTCCTCCTCCAGGCTGTCTCTCCTTATGGAGCTCTGAGGAATGCCAATGACATTCCACCCTAATGCTCCACCAGCTCCAAAACAGCACTCTCCAACATTTAAAAATACTGAGTCTGTATCATCAAATCCCTCCAGTAGAGAGCAGTGGCGTGGGACACATATGACACATAATGATTTCTCAGTTTGATATTTGAAAGATAAACTATAATGTATGCATTTCTAACTGAGTGTGGAGCTTGCAGTGTTTCTCAGCATCCACAATGCACATCTACATTTTTCGTGAAAGATAATGGAATAAATATAAAGAATACGAGAAAGAAACAATTTTTGGAAAATGCTTCAGAGCCTCTCAGTGCCCCAGAGAAAATCTTAAAACAAGAGACCACAGTATCTCTGTGTCATTATTCATTCCATCTGTCAGAGGGCTAGAGATTCACCTTCCTCCAACCTAACTCATTGGTAACAAGTAAAAGATTAATCTGGCATTTGGAATACATTCAGCACGGTTTTCCCAAAGCCAGTGAAACAACCAGACCTACACTACAATGAGGTGCATGTGTTAGATAATTACATTACACGTTAGATGTTTGGATAATAAAATTGTATATACTTCCCCATCATCATCATGATTTTCATGACTCACGATGGTCAATGACACACCCTTGGATATTTAACTCTTGAACTTTGTCCCAATAATTAATTCCTAAGATCTGTTGATGTTAATTGTGCTATTTTTTTGTGCTTCTCATAATAACATTGCTGAAATAGAATGTTGGATGGCTCCCTCTAAAGGCTTCATAATGATGTGCAGTTACTATAACTTTCTAAGAGAAATCAGTGTAGTTGAGTTGAATTTCATTATAAAGTTGTAGTGACTATAAGGCATTCATGAAGGCTGTTTAAAGCAGTGGTTCTCAAAGTGAGGTTCGGAGACCCCCAGAGGTCCTTGAGGGGGTTCCAGGGGGTCCCCAGCAAAATGGGTAATAATTTATTTTCACTAATAATTCTAACCACAACTAACACAATGACAGAATGTATGACTATTTTGGTCATAGGTTTCATACACTTTCTGTAATAAAACATCTAAAAGTGTGATGACCCTTCCACTCTCCTGGCCCTGTCTTGCAGGAGCCTGGTGTTGGGGTCGTTAGGCTGATTGGGTGCACATTTTACTTTGGTGTACTCTTTATCATCATCATCATCATCATCATCATCAGTATATAAATGGGAGCTGGGGCTCTGTTTGTTTCTCTGTTTCTCTGTCCCACTGTGATTGTCCCACTGTGATGTCATAAATCCCACTTTGACATCATCCGTGATGTCATAAATCCCACTGTGACATAATCCGTGATGTCATAAATCCCACTGACATCATCAGTGATGTCATAAATCCCACGGTGACATCATCAGTGATGTCATAATTGGCCACACAGCAGCCGAGTTGCGGGAAAGGCCGTGCAGCGGCCGCGCTGCAAATGCGAGCTGCTCAGCGAGCTGCAGGACGGGCGAGGCCGCAAAGCGGCCAAGCAAGCGAGCCCGCAGGGCGGGCGAGCATAGGAATCGCGCGAGATCCCTAGTTAGTTAAATTTGGCTAAGTGGTGTCTGGCGGTGTGTGTCACGATTGTGATGTCACTTGAGCAATTATGATGCCATCAGTGATGTCACTTGAGCAATTGTGATGTCATCAGTGATGTCACACGAGCAATCGTTCTTCTTCTTCTTCTAATGGATGCCTTGCGGCACATTGCTGCCTCTCACAGTTGGATGGTCTCACTCTAGACCTGGGTCTTCTTCTTTCAAGTTTCCGGTGTTTCTCACACCTCCTCTGTTGCGCCTCGTCTCATGTTCCTCCGCTCCTCATCCCTCCTGAGCAACATGCCTTCACCTTCATGAAGGGGTCCTCCGTTAACACGTTAATTGCCAAGAACGAGTTGAGTCGTCAAACACAATCCAGCTGTTCACTGCCAACGACGAGTTGAGTCGTCAAAAAAATGATTTTTTTTTTTTTGACCGTGGGATGTGCATCTAACCCTTTTACATCTCTTATATAATTATTGGAGCCACCGAACGTTTACAACCCATTCCACCGACCCACTAAGTGGCAACAGTGCTCTCCTGACTAGAGGAAGGCAAGCATTTTTTTAACTTGTCACGCCATTCTCACCCCAGCCATTCTCATGAAAATGGATGGGGGAAAACGCTTTCTTTTTCGCGCTGATTGCTGGCGTTGCGGGATTGCAAATTTACATAATAGATTACAGTTGGAACACACTTTGAAACACGCAGCATAAATATGACCAGAATCGCAAAAGCTTCTCTCAACCAAAACTCCAAGAAGCGAGCGAGTCCATGCCGACTTCCTCAAACAGCGGCCGTGCAGACAGGCACAGGACAGCAGCAAAGCACTGAGACTGTGACGGCCGCTGCAGCCAAGAAGAACGCCCACGGAGGGAGGAGTTGAAGCAACTCTCCCTCTCGCTCTCTCCCTCTCTCTCTCTCTCTCTCTCTCGCTCTCTCTCTCTCCCTCCCTCCCTCTCTCTCTCTCTCTCTCTCTCTCCCTCTCCCCCTCTCACTAGGATTAAACCTAGTGCGTCTCCCTCCCGAGAGGGAGGGAGAGAGAGAGAGAGGGAGGGAGAGCGAGAGGGAGGGAGAGAGAGAGAGAGAGAGAGAGAGAGGGAGGGAGAGCGAGGGGAAGGGAGAGAGAGAGAGAGAGAGAGAGAGAGAGAGGGGGAGGGAGAGAGAGAGAGAGAGAGAGCCAAAAATGAATGGTTAAAGTGACAGTTCTATCGAATTTCACAAAAAGCCGTTTATCTCTGAATATTTTTTCTGACGCTAAAACCATGCTGTATTCAACTGCTAATGCTTACATAACTACTAACTCTACAAACTAACTCTTTTAGACAGAGAAAGTACACATTCTATTAGTACTTTTGAGATATTGTATGTTCACAAACTCCAAGCAGAAAATAATCCTCGGCTCTTGTAAAATGAGCCACAATCCTCAAAAAACGGCTTGGCAGAAGCTACCTACAGCAAGAAAAAAACGGCTGGCAGTCAATGTGTTAATAGAGATTTCAGCCCAGGGGCGTAAGCCATTGTTTGGTTCCTCGAGCAATCGTGATCTTGGCTGAGGCTATATAAGTGGTGGGAGTATGAGTAGGGTGAAGAGGACTAGTGGCGCATCATCTCCAAAGTCTCCACCATAGTATGTTACAACCAGGAAGTAACAAATTAGGGGAGTGCATCGGTGAGGAGGGAGAAAGGGCCATGGTCTGAAAGTCTTCTTAAGCCCAATGAGTGCACAGCCCCAGGTGCACCCAATCAGCCTAACGACCATAACACCAGGCTCCTGCAAGACAGAGCCAGGAGAGTGGGAGGATAATCACAAAAGCTAAAAACTTATCAGATAGGGGACCCTGGGACAAAATCTTCTCAAATGGGGGTCCGTGGTCTAATTTGTGTCAGTTTAGGGGTCCTTGACATGAAAAAGGTTGAGAACCACAACCACCAGTTCAAAGTGACCTACAAAGGTATTTCTCTAAATGGTTGTGCATTATATCAAATTTCATTACAGTAATACCGATGAATAGCATGAGAATCACACCACAATGTGACAGTTCACCCTTTTACAATCATCAGCACACTGATTAGGGTTCACAAGGACAGCATGCACACATAAAAAGTGTGCATAAAAAGACAAAGAAGACTAATAGTAATAATTTAGATTTTTGAAAGACGTGTTTATTTTTTTTGCTATATTTTCCGAGATGACTCGCAGTGTTCCAAGTTTCATACCCAAAGGCTAGTCCAATAACAACCCCAAAATGAAATGCTAAATCAGCTTCAAAGAATCTAAAACATGACTAACCAATGCTAGGGGAGGCACGTGAATCAGAGAAAGGAATGTGCCGCAACCATGAAACAATAATTCACTTAGGGCAGACATGCCTACAGCCATCATATTCAAGGATGTGCAAAACATTGCAAAATCAGCTGCAGGTTAAGAAGGGGACAAATAAAGATAAATACTTCCTCTAGTTCTGAATGTCATTATTATTAATCATAGTAGCAGTAGTAGTGGTGCTAGTAGTAGTAGAATAGAGTACTAGAGTGATTATATATATATATATATATATATATATATATATATATATATATATATATATATATATATTCAGGGCTTAAAATTCACTTTGCAAACTGGGGGGGAATTCCCCCTTATCTTCTTCAGATAGGGGGGATTTATAGACTTTGGGGGGGATTTTTTTCAGCCGATACGATAACCGTTAAATATGTGCTTCTCCTGTCTGATAACTGATACGATAACCAATAATAATTTCACATTTTTGTCTTTACTTAACCTGTAGTTTATGCACACCTGGGGTATTATAATATATGAGTGTTTTAGTAAAGTGTATCACTCAATACAAAAAATAAAGGCTTTAATACAACCAAAAGCCTATGGCTGCTTAGTCTCCAGATAAATTATTCAGGGATGCAAAGTCATGGATAGTTAAAAAGGTGACATACCAGGGCAGACACAAAATCATTCACTGAAGTGCCCTATTTTGGGATGAAAAAGGTGACTCACTGTTACCTAAAGGTGTTTGCATCCTGCTTATTCTCTTATTCTTATTCGCTTCAGGTTATATTCTTTTAGTACAGCGATTTTCTCTTTGCAAATGAGGCAGGCGGCATTCCCTTTGAACTCGACGAAAAATTAATCTCACCCACTTCTCCTGAAACTGTCTGTGCTCGTCATCAACCTTTCTTTTGCCTTTTGACAGCGACATGTTCACTTCTCAACAAAAGACAACATTTTAGCGTGCAAATGTTTTTCTTTCCAGGTGGTTTTTCACTCGGGTGAACCCAATCACCTGCTAATGAGGTGGATTTTACATGCAGTGATGATCCCACGCTGGCTGGCCTGGAGTGTGAAGGCGTGTTGTATATATTATATATATATATATATATATATATATATATATATATATATATATATATATATATATATATATATATATATATATATATATATATATATATATAAAATAGACAGCAGGTGACCCCCATTGACCCCCATCCTGGGTGCTACTGTAGGGGGACCCATGGAGGCCAGCAATTATATATTGAAATACACAAAGGAGAATTGGAAGCAGGCCCGTATCTAGCCTGCCACACTAGGGTGGGCTGGTAGGGGGCAACTTTGGCGGTAGGTTGCCAGAGGTTGTGGGTTCGGGGATGGGGATTAAATTGCATTATATTCAGTGGCGCTGGAAGTACTTTTAGGTAGGAATGGACTCTCGGTGCTGCCTGCAAGGGCAGCGCCGAAGAAAATTTGACGTTTTTTGGACTTTCATCCAAGAATATTTAATTTTAAATTAACATTAGGATTATACTGTTGTGATGTCATTATTCAGTATCTTCTCCTTTTCTCACTCACTTTCATGTAACCACCTGCTCTCCCTTTAGTCGTTTTACACTACAACAGACAGCAACACAGGCATAAACACTGAACCAAATTGTTCCAGTAGGAGTCACCATTCTGTTTTGGGTCACCAAACTGTAAGTAGGAACTTTCACTCAGGTGACAGGCCAGTGTTTACATTATTATTGTCAAAACTATTAGCAAACTATGTACAAACTAACTATTTACAAAACTATTGCTATATTTCCAAGACGTTTAGTCTTATTCAAATTCAAACTGAAAAGTGACAAAGAAAACTACTTGGAAAGCAGATTGACTTACCCTAAAAATAAATAACAATCCTTCATTCATAGTTTAAAATAATCAACTCCATAATATTCTTTGCATTGGATGAGCTTATTTCTCAAATCAAATTAAAGCTATAACTACTGTTAGGTGCCCTAAACTAACTAACCCAGTGGTCTCCAACCTTCGGGTCGCGACCCTAAGTGCGGTCGCCTGGAATTCAAAAAGGGAGATACAAAAAAAAAAAAAAAAAAAAAAAATTTGGGTGGGCAAGATTAATTTTTGGGTGGGCATAGCCCACCCCTGCCCCCCCCTAGAATCGGCCCTGATTGGAAGTGTTGTGGTCGTACCCCCAGACGATTCCCTTGTGTTTCACCTTCCCTGTGTTCCCATTCACTGCCATCAGCCCTTCATCCAGATCCTCCTTTCAATAAAACCCTCAAACCATTTTCTGACCAACACCACCCTGTCCGTGTCCTGCCTTTTCTGGTCTCACATGTGTTGCTAGCAGGAAGTGGTGTGTAGACAGACACGAATAGCCTACATGATAACTAGTGAAAGCAATATTGTTCATACAGTACACATTGCCTCCATCAAGTTAAGTGCACCTTGGCAAACCTGCTAAACTAATTTTCACTGCATGTTAAAAGTACGGTAATATACGTAGGTGCAGAGACACATATTCTCTCAAAGATGCAGCTATGTGAATATGGTCAGTGGTCCGGTTTTCTTGGGTGTACTTGTGGATTACACTAAACTGAGTTGAGCATCCGTTTTGTAGTCATACAAAGGTACAGTGAGATGATCTGAATGATTCTAAGTAAAATTTCGTTTTGACATCCCCCCTATCTAACCTAGCGCGTCCTTTCCTCTTATCTTTTCCTCTTATCAGATACTTATCAGACTCAAATGCCCACGGTGCTGAGCAGCACTACGGTTGCAAGCAAGCAAGTTGAGTTCCATGCCATGCAAACGCACGGCCTCCTGTGGGAAGAAGTATGTGCCTGAGGGAATCGAGCCAAGGATCAGCTCATGCTGCTCTGCTGCTGTGAGAAATAAGAGTTGAGGCTTAACTTCATGTAAACCAGATGTCTCTTTGCTTTACGTTTCAGCGCCGACTACTAAGACCCTGAGCGAGCAGAGCCCTTACACAACACAACACAACATATGGACATGAAGTAAGTGAGATATACAAGCTCATTTGAGAATTACAAAGTCGGGGTTTGTCCGTCCAGTTCTTGGAATTGTAGAGTGAAAATACCACTTGGACACGGCTTTTCTCTATGAGTAGGAAGGGGGAAAGAATGGTTTGTGTTAAAAATGTGTAATTTGTTTAATGATGCAAGACACATCAAAGGCATATAACATAGCGTGTGGCACAACCGACCTTAATTAGGATTCAGTGATTGTGTCCATGCACCTTGGACTGATTAATTTTCATTGGTAATAATAGGTGACTCAAGCCTTGGCACCTGGTATGTCTTATGTAAAAACCTATGATTGCATTATGAGATTTACTCTTGACTCACTAAGCACAATAAATGTACACAGGAAGGCATGCCAAGTGGGTAAGAATAGGCCATCCATAAAACGACATAACTGTTGTTCTTACAAGAGTCCTGGCCTGCCTGAGATGAAGAGTTAAGACACACTGTACGTCTCCTAAAAGGAGAGTTGGAGAGCGCTGGCTGGGGCTCTTAGTGGGGGCGGGGGTGCAGTGTTTCGTACAGAGAGGGAAACAATGTCAACCCGACTCCACCATTGTTATTGCGACGGTCTCTTGGATACAGTCGCCCTCGAACAAACCGCTGGTTCGACATTTACACACCCGGGACATGTGACTTTAATGATACTGAAAAGAGGTGAGTTGTGCATACTGTACAGTACAAAGCACTTAAAAGTGTACGTCTGCAGCGTGGTCATGTGACTGAGTCTTCAGGTCTGCAGCATGGTCATGTGACTGTAGAGTCTTCAGGTCTGCAGCATGGTCATGTGACTGTAGAGTCTTCAGGTCTGCAGCATGGTCATGTGACTGTAGAGTCTTCAGGTCTGCAGCATGGTCATGTGACTGTAGAGTCTTCAGGTCTGCAGCATGGTCATGTGACTGAGTCTTCAGGTCTGCAGCATGGTCATGTGACTGTAGAGTCTTCAGGTCTGCAGCATGGTCATGTGACTGAGTCTTCAGGTCTGCAGCATGGTCATGTGACTGAGTCTTCAGGTCTGCCGCATGGTCATGTGACTGAGTCTTCAGGTCTGCAGCATGGTCATGTGACTGTAGAGTCTTCAGGTCTCACACTCGGCCCTCGGCTGCACTGGCCTGGGTTCGACTCAGCAACTTTCCTGGACACCACAAATAGCCTAGTAGCTGTACTACCACCAACACACAAGAGGTCCTGGTCTGTGTAATCAGATAATCACCATTGGTTACTTAGTAAGAAAGAGAAGGGGGAAAAAGCAACAATATTTATTTTGATTATGGATCTCTTACTGTTAAGTTATCTGCAACTTTAGAATGCATAATAATCCACAATAAACTAGTGTCCTGCTAAGGCTGTTGATCCTCTAAGCTAGCAAGCTCTTTCCAACGACATAAATCATATTAAATATAATTTCTGTTACACACACTTCTCTCCACTATTAATCAGCTTCAATCAGATTTATAGTGATTACATTTCTAAGGGGTTCTGGCTCTAGGATCTGAGTTCTTGTTGATGACTGCAAGAGAGACCAGATACCTGGTATTCATTACAGGCCTATTATAATGTCACGTCTACAATACATTTCCATTATACTAAACAAATAGTGTTACCATGAAGACCAGCCTGAGCGCAGCAGCACACATTCTATCAGCATATGGAAATATGAAATAGCTACCGGAAGGTAATGCAGAACAAATATATTTCTAACAAAGAATATAGGGCCCTATCTTCACTGTTGCTGCTGTTAAGTTGCTGCTCCAATCAAAAAAACGGACAAATACCACCACGATGGCACCACCATTCCATCTGAGGAACTTCATGGACTCACCGACACAAAGGTCAGAGACATTTTTCTATACAGAGGAAGATGTGGAGACTATTCTGTTGCCCCACACTGCTATTGAGGGCTTGGTCCAAACTGAAGACCATGGCACTTGAAGATTGAAAGAAACAAGATTGCAGTGACATGCTGTTACACTGTCAGAGTACAGACGACAACAAGGCATCCCAGAGGCCTGCGAATCAACAAAGCTGCAGCTTTTGGCAACTATCCCTCCGCTGTGAGTGACAGCACACAAACAAAGTGAGAGTGAAGATCTTCCAACCAACCACAAAGCACCTTTTTTAGACCTACCCCACCCACACTGCACCAATGTGGAAGAGGACGAGGCGGGGCAAGCAGGGGAAGGGGACGGCCCAGGAGATCCCCGAGACATTACATTCCCCAGTAGTCAATCTGTCTAAAGTTCCACATACCCCCAAAACCTCAGTTCTAAGTAAAGATCTCTCATTTGCAGTGACTAATAAAGTTAATGCTTTCAATCTAAAAGTTGACACGTATAAGTTCATGAGACAACTTCATTTAAAACATTTTTTCTCGCCCCTACTTAAAAGTGTGCCATATTCTCCTGAACAATCATCACAAATTGAGGAGGATGAAACTGGGTCAGAAAAACCCTCTCCATGTAATTGTAAGTAACATTTAACCATCTAGTTGAAAAGGATCTTGAAGAAATGTTAAAAATAGATACATTTGAACTATGAGGAGCGCAATGCACTAGAGATCACTTTTCATCCTGCTGACAAAGGAGAAGCAGTGGTTGTCCTTGACACTGAATACCACAATCAGAAAATGCTTGAACTTTTGAACGGCCCCACCTACAGGAAGCTTGAGAGAAATCCTATGAATTAATTTAAATCTGAAATTGACCATCTACTGAAAGTAGCAGTGGAATCAACTGGATGACAAAAAAGGAGCATGCGTACCAATCTAACCAGCACCCAGTTACCCCCATTATTTATAGCCTCCCCAAAATCCACAAACATCCCACAGAGCCGGTTGGTTGTGGGGAAATGCCATGGGAAGAAACAGTTATACATGATCCTAGTAAGAATCCATATTACCCAAAGATAAAATTATAGAAACAGTACATTGACGACATTTTGATATTTTGGGAAGGGACGCAGGAGGAATTGATTGACTTTGTGAGATATCTTAACAACAGCTCGAGTTTCCTGAAACTTACTTGTGAACAAAGCACTGGAAAAAATCAATTATTTGGATCTAACCATATTCAAGGATGAAACTGGAGCCATTCACACTTCTATCTATCGAAAAGACATGGAACGCAACTCAATACTGCCTGCTACAAGCAATCACTCCAAACATCTACAGGATAATAATATCCCAGTGGGTCAGTTTTTGAGGCTAAAAACGCAACTGTTCCAATCCAGGAAAACATGGCCACTCGGTTTAAGGAAAGAGGTTATAAATGCAACTCTATTCAGAAAGCCATACAACGGGCCAGCCCAATACCACCTTTCGTTCTTCTGATCTCATGTCGAATACACAAAAAGAGAAGAATCCAAGCTTGTTCCTCTACTGAATATAATCACTGTGCTTCACAAATAAAAGAAACACTCAACATGTGGCATCCACAACTGGCATGGGCTTCAAGCAGAAGGGTCTTTGAAGGACTTCTGCCAAGCTTCACCCCTTTTCTCATTCAGGAGAGCACCTACATTAAAAAACATTGTCATGTACAAAGATACGGCTCAACAGAAGACCACATGGGTGCTGACAACAACAACAGCAGACGCAGGGAAGATAGCATAAGACACGCGTTGGGGCACGCAAACCGGCCCACAAGCGCAAATAGCGTTTAGATAGGGCCCAGAGGCAAGATAGCATACCAATAGCCATCACAATCCATTTCAAATTGCATGTGTGATTATGGTGAAAAGGTATGTTTCCCATTTTCTTTTCCCCTAATGAAAGAAATATAGAACTGGGCAGCTTCCTGGGGAACTCTGACACCCCTCTTACTTTTTGAAGCCTTTGGGTCAGGTGCGACATGGCACCGTGCCAAACAGACAGTGTGCTGCTGTTGACTTTCATGTGAATAAGACTCAAATCCAATGGTCATTTAAATACATTACAAAATATTGAAATTATAATAAATATCAACTGGAGTTGACTGTTAATAGACATTCTTTTGGATGCCGTGCTGTGCGTTACTGTCCTGCTGCTGCTACTGCTGCTTCTTCTGCCTTACATGTTCTGCTCATACTCCCACAAGAAGATTTTGTCTGTGTGACTTCATACAGTTTTAGGGAAATGTTTTGACTTTCCACAAAATCAATTAAAAATCTGACTTGAATTATATCAGAAAGAAACACTGAATGACAGAAACAACATTTTGCCAAGGTGGAATGGTCATGGGGATTTGGCTTTTCTGGCTCATCAGCAGTAAGTTATTTTAACCTAGCTCGGTTGTGCTCAGAGTAATGATAGAGGAAGGCGAAAACATAAATCCACAGTTAAATAAGTCATGTTGTGCATTTAATTGAAACAATAGGTCAAACCCACATAACAATTGAAATCATGATTTCACAGTAGCGTATTGTCAAATTTACCCATGGCTGTATGTATGTACTACAACAAGGGCTGTATCAGGTTTGAAGCCTGGTACAAGCAAATCATGTTCCCAACTCCACCATACAATATTGTTATGATGACGTGAGGGTTTTTTCCCCCTGGAGTGGTGTCTGTCACATGACGCGACAAGGTTTTCCAGTCGCAACTCTTTCAACACAATGACAAGTCAGCACAAGAAAAGACTTTCGTTGACAAAATGTCATCAAAAGAATGTGCTGAATCACTTTTCATGTCCGATGATCCACACAAAATAATCATTGTTCATTTGTGTGTCCTTGTCCTGTCCTATTTGTCATACATGGGTGTGTTGCAAAAATGGGTTTTCTCAATGTCAACTGCTGCCCATTTGAGTCAAAAATATTCATGTAAAATAACAGTTGCGAGCTACACAATAAACATGTATGCAATGGATTTAGAAAAGAAGCAAACCTACAAAACAATTCTGTATTTGGCAACTCAATGTTTCAAATTTCAAACACTTCCTGAATTTGGCAGTGGTGAAAAGTAACTAAGTACATTTACTTAAGTACTGTACAATGTCGAGATAGTTGTAGCCGACTTTGCTTATTTCCATTTACTTCCAATCCACTAGAGGGAAATATTGCACTTTCTACTCCACTATACTGTACATTTATTTGACAGGTGGAGATTTGACACAACAATGGATAATATACAGTAACAAGATTTTAAAATACAACACCGGCAGATTAATTGCCCTAAGGCTGATTGCCCTAAGGCTGAGGCTATATAGTTCAGTGATGTTATCAGTGATGATGTCATCAGCGATGATGTCATCAGTAATGTCATAAGTTAAGTTATAAGTTAAGTAAGTTATACTGTAATAAGCTATCCTTTATTTAAGTTATCCTTTACTTATCCCCATGGGGAAATTCATCCTCTGCATTTGACCTATCCTCTACTAGGAACCTTCCTAGAGCTAGGAGCAGTGGGCAGCCACAGTGCAGTGCCCGAGGACCAACTCCAGCTATTTTGCCATTGCCTTGGTCAGGGGCACTGACAGGAGTATTAACCCTAACATACATGTCTTTGATGGTGGGAGGAAACCGGAGCACCCGGAGAAAACCCACACGAACACGGGGAGAACATGCAAACTCCACACAGAAAGGACCTGGGACGGACCGGGGTTCGAACCCGGGACCTTCTTGCTGTGAGGCAACAGTGCTAACCACTGAGCCACCATGCCGTCCATGACATCAGTGATGATGTCATCATCAGTGATGTCATATGGGCGAGCTGCAGGGCGGGCGAGGGAGAAAGTGAGCCCACACAGCGGGCGAGCTGCAGGGCGGGCGAGGCCGTGCAGCGGGCGAGCTGTGTATGCAAGCTGCAGGGTCAGCTCAATGAGCTGCAGGGCGGGGGAGCCTGAGCGAGATGCCTAGTAATAAAGAATATCAGGGACTGAACCATGTTTACTTTAATAGCCTACTTTAACTTTACCTTGCTGCTAACACTTTTAGGATTTTTCATGCAGGACTGTTACTTGTAATGGAGTGTTATTGCTGTATTGGTAGGCTACTTTTACTAAGGATCAGACTAGGCTACTTCTTCCACCAATTCGGATATCATCATCATCATCATCATCATCATCATCATCATAATCATCTTTATCACTATACTGACATCATCAGATTTACCATCACAATGTTAAAAAAAACGCCATAATAGGCGGTGTCTCATAGATGTGTGGTCAATGGGTCATCATGGGGGAAATCCTCCTGTTCTTCCCAGCAAGCATAGTTAGCATTTAGCTGCTAGGCCAGCCCAGGCAGACAGGATCGGGGATTCAACCACCGCAGTAAACGCACATCTGAACAGACATCTATGTACCATCTGCTGTAATATCCCCAATCCTGTAGTGTAGATGTGTAGAGCCGCAGCACCATACTTTGGTGAGTCTCTGTCAGCCCATTGAGATATAGGGGAGGGGGGGGTCTAGTCTCGGTCTAGTCTAGTCGCGCACCAGCCGTACTGCCATAGTAACATTTTGTGGGCGTTCCCACACAGACAGACTGTACAAAAGAGCCTACGTTAATCTCGCTAGAAAGTTGCAATAATACTGACAAATACAGGTGGCGGTAGCCTATAAATTTGATCATGCTCGAGTGCTGACTGACATTTCAGGACACTGACATTCCGAATAGCCTAATCACCTGGAGGAGCCATCTGGCCACTGACCTTATCCGATGATGTCTCCTCGGCGTCGGTACCATAATGTCGCATCAGCACTGGGTCCAAGCTTCTGGTATGTCTCAGTATCCGCTTGGAAACTGTTTTGGAGCTTGGCGAGCAAGAGAAAACACTACTGAACAAGCCCTGCGCTGACATATTATCTCCTTTCTTTCATCAAGTGCTGAATAAAGAACTGAGAGTCATGTCTCTCTTCGTGAGAGGTCCCGACTAAACCCGTCTGTGAAATTAAATGAGTGGAAAGGAAGGGGAACCGTTTCACAACAGGTCCCCCGCGCGTCACCATGCTTCGCCCCTCTGAGTAATTATGCGCCTGTCCTGTTCCAGCTGTTTCGCGCTACAGTCTGTACAGAGTCCCATGCGCAAGTATCTCCCCCTCCACCACAAGCAGTGTGACTCAAAAAACAAACTTCCTTCAATGGTGGGTAGAGCAGGTAGGCTGTAGGCTACTGAAAACCTGTTGCCAAAAGTAGCCACAATTAGGCTACTCCCATTTAAAAAAGGCTAATTTACTTTTGAGTATTGAGCGTGGTTCAATACTCAAAAGTAAAAGTAAAATTACTCAAAGTGCAAGTAACTTTCATAGGCTATATATTTTTTAGGGTGTGTGGGCCAGTGTAAAATGATGAGGGGGAAAAACAGTAGGCCACTGTCTTGTTGAGGAGAGTGAGACAATTACTTTTGCTATAGGCCTAGCTAGCTCAAGCGAGCCCAGATTTATTCCAGTAGCATTTAGCTAGTTGGAGGCTTGGAGCATTGACTGCATCTCTGAGGACGGCCAGCATCACTGACAAGGTCAATGCCAAGGTTTACCTACTTTATTGTCCAATAGGGGAAATTAGTTTTGCAGCAGGGTTTGCACAGACTAAAGGTCCTTACACCTCAAGAGCGATGCGAATATATGGCACGAAAAAAACGTGCTCGGTGTGTAAGGACCTTAACTTGTAATTATCATAAGGTAGGCTACGTAATGTTAGCCGGTCGTTAACAGCACCACAGCTCCATTGTTTGTGCTTGATAGCCGTTAATAATTGTTAATTTTGTTTGCTCCCAGGCTAGATAGCCTGCTAGCTAGCATGTTCTGGCACTTCTCCTGTTGTTTGCGCTTCCAGAAAAGGTCTGTGTTGCTTTCGCGGCACGTTACTTCGTTCCGGAGCGCTTTTCTCCTTTATGAAGTTGATTTTCTCGGGAGCATTGGCAGACCACTCGCGGCCCACCTGCAGTACCTCCACGGCCCACCAGTGGGCAGGAGCTCACACTTTGGGAATCACTGGATGGGATCAGTTCTCCTGACATGAGCAATTGTGATGTCATCAGTGAGGCGAAGTTGTGACATTATCAGTGATGTCATAAGAGCAGGTGAGCCCGCACAGCGGTCGAGCTGCAGGGTGGGCGAGCAGGCGCAGTGGCCGAGCCTAGGAATTAGCCGAGCCTGGGCACTGTTTGTTTCAAGTGGGCACTGTTTGTTTAAATGTTTTGTCTCACTGATGTCGCAATGTCTAAGCTCATCATTGAAGTCATCAGTGACATCATTATTGACCAAAATCATCTTATGACATGACTGATGATGTCATAGGCACTGGTGATGTCATAGGCATTGTGACATCATCAGTGATGTCACTCGAAGCAATTGTGACATCACTGATGATGTCATATACATTGTGACATCATTGTGATGTCATCAGTGAGTGGGATCAGCTCTCCTGGGCCCGAGACAGAAGCACTCTACCTCACAAATTATTTGAAATAAAACATGTCCATGAAGAGCTGATCCCATGAGTGAGTCACCTCACAGATTATTAGAAATAAAACATGTCAGGAGAGCTGATCCCATGAGTGAGTCAACTCACAGATTATTAGAAATAAAACATGTCAGGAGAGTGGATCCCAACAGTGAGTCAACTCACAGATTATTAGAAATAAAACATGTCAGGAGAGCTGATCCCGACAGTGAGTCACCTCACAGATTATTAGAAATAAAACATGTCAGGAGAGCTGATCCCGACAGTGAGTCACCTCACAGATTATTAGAAATAAAACATGTCACGAGAGCTGATCCCATGAGTGAGTCAACTCACAGATTATTAGAAATAAAACATGTCAGGAGAGTGGATCCCAACAGTGAGTCAACTCACAGATTATTAGAAATAAAACATGTCAGGAGAGTGGATCCCAACAGTGAGTCAACTCACAGATTATTAGAAATAAAACATGTCAGGAGAGTGGATCCCAACAGTGAGTCACCTCACAGATTATTAGAAATAAAACATGTCAGGAGAGCTGATCCCGACAGTGAGTCACCTCACAGATTATTAGAAATAAAACATGTCAGGAGAGCTGATCCCAACAGTGAGTCAACTCACAGATTATTAAAACATCATGTCCATGAAGAGCTATTGCTAGAAAAAGAAGTAGACAGGCTAGCTTGTTTTGTTTGTGGAAATGCTGTTGCTCCCTGCAGTGTGAACATAATGATCTGTGTGGCTCGATTGATCAATTCCGTACTGTAGGGTAAACTGAGCCAAAGTAATGACTGGTGTTTGATGAAATTGACATTGAAAGGGCATCTAAACAGCATCTAGGGCAGCTGTTGATTTTCAAAGATGCACAAGAGCTAAATTGCCAGGGGGGGAGCACTTCAGAATCACAATACATCTAGTGAAACAAAGAGTTGAAAGAAATGCTGAAATCATCCCATTCAGGTTGTAAGTTGGCTCACATACAGATGATACAGTAGTAGTCTTACAGTAGTAGTTACAGTAGTAGACCTCGAGTACTACGGCACTCAAAGTGACAAGTGAAACATGGGACAGCGCTGTCAAAACTTCACAGACATTTCTTTGCCACACTGCACATTTTCGTCATGACGAGACTGCTGAGATGCCTGGCATGCGGTGCCATGGGAACAGGCGTTTCCTGTGGGAGCCCCGGGGAAGAGACCTGCCTGATAACATGACATGTGAACCAGCACTGTACGGTCACGATAAGGCTCCATCAGATACCAGAGTCCACCAAACAGACAGGGGAAGTGGTGATAAGAGCGGCTTTGCGTTTGATCCACTTATTTGGTGCTGAGGTTTAGGGTAAGACTCCTCGCAGATTCTCATCAGACTTCCTCTTATGTCATTCCTCGGCAGGATAACTGCGGCCTTGGAAGCGTACATTCACTGACCTTGTAGGGCATGTGATAACAGAAGGAGGTGAGCTTGGCCCTCAGGGCAAATGAGTGGGCTAGAGTATCTCAAACACTTTGACCAATCCAAAAGCTCATTCAAGTTTTGCATGTTGAAATATAATTATAGCTCTAATGAGCTGTCAGCGAGGACACTTGGCTCAAATGAAGCAGTCATCATCCAGGTTTTATCAATATGAATTAGATGGCAATGGATCGCATCATTGTTGTGTCAAAGATGAAATAATAATCATAAGAGGGTGTTTCAGCATTTAGGAACCATGATATCCCTGTTTGATGTTGCTTTCCATTAGTACTGTAAAGAGCTATGCTAGGCGAGTAGCATGACCAACATATTGCTGTCTCACTGGAACCTCACAGGCTTCTGGATACAGTACAGTATGTGGGAGGTAATTCTTTCAATGATTTATTAGGTTGAATCTCTAGTGGCCTTAGATTCAGAGTGGGAGGGTCGTCACACTTTTAGATGTTTTATTACAGAAAGTGTATGAAACCCCATGATTAGATTAGATTAGATTAGATTAGATTAGCCTTTATTGTCTCCCTTAGGAGAACGTTGTCTTGGGCATGACCAAAATAGTCATACATTCTGTCATTGTCGTAGTTATAGTTGGAATTCTAGTGATAACAAATTATTTCCCTTTTTGCTGGGGACCCCCTGGAACTCCCTCAAGGACCCCTGGGGTCCCTGGACCGCACTTTGGAAACCACTGGGTCTACTCTACTTCAGGAATGAATAGTAGTACCAGTGGGCATACAGTGAAGAATCAGAGATGGAAAGAGATGACTGATGTACTGTATACTTGTGAGGCTGTGGATAATGATAGGTGAGTCAGCATTAGCCTTTTTCAACCATTCAACCATTTTGTGTCTCAAATGCAGGAAGTAACACAGGTGCAAGCAAAACAGTAATAAGGGCCCTGCTGGCACTGGATCACCAAATGGATTGGAAGTTGGAAACCCTCATTAATGTTCTGCTTGTACCTGTGTTACTTCCTGCCTTTTTAGACCCAAATTTGTGAAATGGGTGGGAAGTGAAAAAGGCTAATGATCTGCTGAGTGACAGAATCCTAACCTCTTCTCAAGACTAACCATCATTAGTGGACTCACCATTCTGACCACTAGATGGTGATATTGCACCCATGTTGCTTCTCAAGCATCGAACGCTACAGCTGAGCTGGGGCATTTTCTGTCCAGTGAGTGAAGGACTCAAACACACACTTTGTATCCAGATAACTTCAGAATGAAACTTGAAATATACAGAAAATCCATCCATCAAAACAAAGATTTTTCTTTCATTGGTTTAAGTTTAACTCAACAGATAACGTTACACAGGAGCCTCTGGAGGTAAAACTTGTGTTTAGCCATAAGGCAACATGCAGGTAGGCAGACCTAAATTATTGTATCACATGCTCAGTAGTAGGAGGAGCTAGGGTATAATCCTATGAGTAGGCTACAGGTACAGGTACAAGTACAAGTAGCCTATGAATGTTATTAGCCAAGCTTAGCCTATAGCCCTCATGCAGTGTCTCCCTGTTGTCACTTGTCTGTGCTGGTGTACTTTTAAGCACAGATGTGTTGCTTCCATATGGCATCAAACTGGTATAAACGTTAAATATAGACAGTCTGTCTTGTCATGCTTGGTCCACAAAAAAGTGAGTGAAATGATACCTCTGGAAATAGTTTTTGCCATTCTGTAGGACAGTTTCTCTGCCTATTGTGCAGCTGCTGAGAGAAAAAAACCTAGCTAAAATGGCTGCTTTCTGACTGTAATTGTAGCTGTAGAACATGGCCCTGTAGACAGGAGGTAGAATGTAATTGCACCATTGTGTATGTCTTTTCCTTTCTTATGTCTGATAAGCTTTATTACAGCCTAGTTGCAAAATGTGTTCATTTAAACTCAGCGAGTCGTATTGAGGCTCCCATCACTTCCAGCAGACTCTGAGAAGACATAAGTACAGTTTCTAGTCTAAAAGACAGTGTGAGATTCAGACAGTCAGTCAGTAGATTTACAGATAGATATTGTGTGTGCCACTCCAGTGTGGAGGCACTTGCTCAAATGAAATCCAATGCATTTGTCTTGTGGAAACTTTAGATGCTTTAAGACAAAACACATTTTCAACCCCCTTAGCGGACTGCCAGAGTGCGGCGGCTCTCAAATTGTTGAGTGCTTTGATTACTCCGATTACCAACTCTCACATTTGATAGCACGTCGCCTCTATAATGAAGGGGAAAATGGGCGTAATGGTGAGAGCAAAATGCAATCTAGATGTCAGACAAGCACTTGATTAACCACTTGGAGAAGCAGCCCCTGTGTCAGGGCAGGGCCATGCTGTCTCACATTTCCAGCTCAGTCGGATCCTTCAAACATTACTGGCCACTAGCTATTGATTTTTCATTCTTCTCAATATCCCCTTGCCGTTGATAGAATTTACACCAGACTATCAATGTTTCAAGGAGGCCTCCCCTCCCCTCACAGTATTGCCGGGATGTTCTGAGCAGCACTGAGGACACACTCTTCTGAGTTTGCCCTCCATGAGCTCCAGTCCTGAGTGCCTAGCTTGGAGAGAAGACATGGAGATTGACAATAAAGGCGGAAAGGCAATCTGTGATGACGGCAGTTTGGACAGGCGGCAAGAGGAGCAGAGGTGAGTCTGTGGCTGTTTTTATTTATATCTTATTTCTAACAACTGCAAAAATTCCAATATGATTTGTCAACAGAGATGCTGTATGACCGGGCAATTTATTTAGGATTGAAACAAGTCCTCTACCTCCCACCCCTGCCACCCCACCCCCACCTCCCAACCCCCATAGCATGTCCTGCAGGAGATATTGCATAACTGTAATAGCACTAATTGGATGATAGTGAGTCTCAGCTCAGTTCAGTGAATCAAATTTTTTGCTGTTAAAAGTGACATTTCTCATCAGTATCAGTAGATAGTGGCTCTATAATAATTTCCCACTTTGCCATGATCACATGCAAAATCCAATTATCTTTCATATCTTAGAGCGAATATAACTAACGTAATCCACAGCGTCACAAATGATGCGTGTTAGATGCTAACTAGATAGGCTTGGAGCCCAACCAGCCTGCAGCGACGCAGTGCTTCTGATTCAAGTGACAGCGTCTGCTCGCTGACCTTAGCAGCTTACCATGGCCACATCGATTTTTCTCCCACATTACAGATAATTGCTGGATGCTGTGAATCCTATCCTCCCAGGGCAGCAGGGAGGAGCTTCTGTAGTGAGATGAGAGCCGCCGTCTGATTTGAGGAATACGATATCCTGGAATCGCATTGACTAGGATTGACTTCTGTGTACTTCCTGTTTATAGTCTGAGCAAAGTATAACAGCTTAGGGGTAGTTTCTATTATGCCTCTCGGGTTTGTTAGTGTTCTGTTTTACTGGCAGTTGTGTTGTTCTACAGAAATTATAATGATAAATGAGAGTCTGAAATAGCAGTTTCTTTATACAGTGCTTGTGTTTGTGTTTATGTTTGATTTAAGCAAACAACCCCTTTTCAGACTTTAATGAGAGCAAGGGCTTGGTTGTTTTTCAGATTGTTTAATTAATCATGATAAATTACCTATTTGCCATTCTCCTCAGATGGCAAAATTGATAATCATCCTGATTTAGATTCCAAACACATCACATTATTGGAATGAATCCAGTCAACAGATTTTACAAATATATTTGTAACCTTTTTAGTGGGACCGAGCTTCTCTGCAGCATCTCTTATATGAGTTTTCCTGTTCTGCATGGAGCAACTCTCATCATTTTATGCAAATGACTGCATCCACTGTTTGTTCTGCTCCATAAACGCTGTCATCTTCTGATGGAAAAAGTCACTTCCTCCTCTGTTAATATGTAACACGCAAAACTAGCTTGATGAACTAAATCAACTATTATCTTCATGCCCCGAATGTTCAATTAATTTGCATGTGGGGAGAAATTACACAGAATTGTTTGTGTGTTGTTGTTTTTTGTTTGTTTGTTTTAACTAATATCTATTTCAGAGGAGAGGGCTGTTTTGGTTTATTTTGCCTGTATGTACACATACATGATTAATTAACCAGAAATTCTGAACTTTGTGTTGCCATCATGCCAGCTGTCAGCACTTTGCAAGGAAGCATGCAGCTTCACACTCTTCTATGGAAACAAATGAGCTATCCTCCCACGCACACTGCACAGAACATTAATTCAGAGGAGTCTCAGAACACACACACACACACACACACACACACACACACACACACACACACACACACACACACACACACACACACACACACACACACACACACACACAATCTTAAATCATCATTATTGTGACCCTGGAACGGAACGACACGCTCAAGGGATTCTTCTCAGTATACGCTGCACAGGGTTGTTGTACTTTGAACGTTCCCTATCCTCACTCTAAATGGTGTGGCCTGCATGTCATGGAAAAACAGGCCATGGATATGGGGGCACACTGCAGCCCAGGGGCAAGTGTTGGGCCACATGATTGAATGGGCTCATGTGCCGTATTTATGTCACACAGGTCAGGGATCTACATTTGTCTGTTTTAACCTCACCCAGTCAGCACTCTATTTAAGCCATATGGTCATGCACAGCTATGCTAACAAAAGAGTAGAGAGGGAGAGAGAGAGGGAGAGAGAGAGAGAGAGACTATAGGGATGGTGCTGGACCAATAGCAGGATAGCTACATACAGTAGCAGGATGTGTTGTGATGTAATTGTTCAGTCAGACTCTCTGTTCCATGAAGGATTGCAACAGCTGTTCATTATTCAGGAAGCTGAACTTCCAGTTGCTTCCCATGGCCATGCTGTGTGCATGGCATGGACTGCTGTGTGCATGGCATGGACTGCTGTGTGCATGGCATGGACTGCTGTGTGCATGGCATGACCTGCTGTGTGCATGGCATGGACTGCTGTGTGGATAGCATGGACTGCTGTGTGCATGGCATGGACTGCTGTGTGCATAGCATGGCCATGCTGTGTGCATGGCATGGCCTGCTGTGTGCATGGCATGGACTGCTGTGTGGATAGCATGGACTGCTGTGTGCATGGCATGGCCTGCTGTGTGCATGGCATGGCCTGCTGTGTGGATAGCATAGACTGCTGTGTGCATGGATAGCATGGCCTGCTGTGTGCATGGCATGGAATGCTGTGTGCATGGATAGCATAGACTGCTGTGTGCATGGATAGCATAGACTGCTGTGTGCATGGATAGCATGGCCTGCTGTGTGCATGGCTTGGAATGCTGTGTGCATGGCATGGACTGCTGTGTGCATGGATGGCATGGACTGCTGTGTGCATGGCATGACCTGCTGTGTGCATGGCTTGGAATGCTGTGTGCATGGCATGGCCTGCTGTGTGCATGGCATGGACTGCTGTGTGCATGGCATGGACTGCTGTGTGCATGGCATGGCCTGCTGTGTGCATGGATGGCATGGACTGCTGTTTGCATGGCATGACCTGCTGTGTGCATGGATGGCATGGACTGCTGTGTGCATGGCATGACCTGCTGTGTGCATGGCATGGCCTGCTGTGTGCATGGATGGCATGGACTGCTGTGTGCATGGCATGTAATGCTGTGTGCATGGCATGGACTGCTGTGTGCATGGCATGGACTGCTGTGTGCATGGCATGGACTGCTGTGTGCATGGCATGGACTGCTGTGTGCATGGCATGGACTGCTGTGTGCATGGCATGGGGTGCATTATGCAATCAGTTCTATTTGCTTCCAGTGGCAAACACACGTGCAACTCAGTTCATAACTCATGGAAGTCTGTGTATGCCATTCATGCGTGAGAGAATCTACATGATGGGCTAATCCAGCATGAACTACAGTACCACAATGCTGCCAGTAAATACCATGGGTTTATGGGAGAATGTCATAAAAATCCACTAATCTAGACATGCGATTTTGCAACATGCCGTATTCATTAAATGAACTGCAATGACAAACAATACAGTGCCACAAACTGCATTACTTGACAATTAGGTGTGTAAAAAAAAAAAAAAAACATTGAAAAAAATTGACAGTGAAATGAAATCTGGTGCTACTATATAAGATTTAGGTTCAGATCTAATTCCATGGTGGATAGGACTTAGGTTTGGTTCCGTTTAGGGTGACAGTTGGCAGGCACACTGTACACTATAGTGAGTTTAGATTATGGTTGAAGCTTAATTTTAAGCTCCCATGGATGGTAAAACACACAGCATTTCCAAATGTCTCGTACGGACTAGATTAATTGTTCAGATACTGCACTTTGGCTTTAGGACTGTGAATATGGATGAAACACTGCTGTCTCGTTACTGCTGGATACATTCAAACTTTGATCAAATTCCACAGTAACTCTATCATGATAAACAGAATACATGTACATTTTAACTACTCAGAATTCCGCTTTTATGAGTGCCTTTTTAAATGCAGCACAGCGACCCAATGGAGTCCAGCTGCATCGATCCATCCGTGTTTTCTGAGGCACTGGCCCGGAATGTGATGTTATTTCATTACCGAGGCAGAAGAGACCAGCTTGGTCTCCTCCCCCCCCCCAGGGTACCGGCCACTCTTGGACAGGAGCGCAGAATGTGTTCATAACTGAAACGGCTTAGTCAGGCTAGCTCAGTTGCCTATGGAAACTCCAAATCAAGCGCACAGAGCAGGGAGAAACTCTGGAGTCAGGAGAGAGGGACCGGACCGGAGTACGCAGCGGTGACAGAGGCTTGAAAGGCCCGGGCAGGACAACCCGAGACGAGTGCTAATATTAAAAACGTCCTCGTCATCAGCAGCAATGGACAAAGACGACAAAGAACTTGGAGTCTTTACTGTCATTCAGTGAGTAATGTGCTGTGGATCTGAGTTGTTTTCTCACCTTCAAGGTCAATCCATGTTGATTTGTTGTATCCCTAACAGGGAAGGAGGCATGCACTGATGGCATGGCAGTAGTTACTGACTGTATATAAAGTTTAACTGTAATGCGGGTATGTTGCAGAGTTTAATCACATATAATCCCAGTTTAGCCTACTTACATTACAGGGGTGTAGTTTACCCACCTTTTTAGACGTGGATTATTATGATATGGATTAATGATCTTTTAAGGGAAAAGGCATACATGAATGCTTTTAAAAACAGATATAGCCTATAGTTAGTTTTTGTTTATATTAGTTGATTATGTTGTATGAGGATAATAACTGACTGGAGGTCATACCCACCTTGTTATCTAACTATGTCACTGATAATGGCATAATTATGTTTCCGTTTGAAAGTTTTTCATTTGAGATTCAGAGCTCGTCTTTTGAAAATAATTCAGAATAGTGAATTAACCTGGTATGTAAAACGTTTACAAAAACTAATTCTGTATCACGTGATTGGTACTAGGCTAGTCTCTCCCCAGACTCAAATATTATGTTGAATCGCTGCGCTCCGCATACTACATAAGTGAGCTCTGCAGCATGCAGTAACGTAGTGTATCAGCGTAAGAACTCTCATGGGTCTGGCGTCGAGACTAGCACTAGGCTAATTGCATGGTTACAGTATACAGTATTCTCTGCAGATGTGTTTGCCATTTTTAACTTTGAGAAAAGTTAGAAATCAGTTTGTAATTTATCACTAAGTAGAATAATTGACATAATAATTTTATGAAGTAGGGAACAGTTTGCGCCGAGCCTTGACCCATCATTAACTGACATGAGCATAGGCTGCACATTAAACAGGCATGGCTTCTTCAGGTGTCAGACAGAGGCACTTTACGAGATTTATCATCTTTGCAATATATCTCAACTATGTTGTTTTATTCATGCTGTACAGAAAGGGCTTTAGCCTCCCAGCACTTACTTTGAACGTTATCAGCAGGTGTACTGAAAATGGCAAAGCAAATTCGTAATCTTTTTGAACCGAGCCAGGTAACACCGCTTCTGA
>NC_139627.1:41347139-41412139 GCF_964638095.1 Poromitra crassiceps | reverse complement strand
GAATTTGATTAGCCTAAATGTTCATCGGTGTACAAGAAGACCAAAAGATGTGTCTTCCTTGGCTGTTCAAATCAGAACCTCTCATGGACGAGGAGAGCAGAAATAGCTTGGGGTTAGTTAGCGATGGGAGCTAGCTGGCGCTGGTGAAAGAAATCTCAGGCAACCATATTTGCTTTGTCATTTAAAGCGTTTAGCATAAAAGCAGTGGCTAGCACAATGAGGTGCAGGAGAATCCAGAACTAGCTCAATGCTCAGTGCTCAGTGCCCGCTGGCAAAGTTCATCACTATTCAGTTCATACTTGACATAGAGTACTGTGGAGCCAAACAGGCCTGGGGAGGTTACAGTGGAATAAAGAGTGACATGATTTATGAAGCTAGATGTCCTTTACTATTTGTGTATGTCTCTTTGTTACAGTCAGCAATATATTTTTAAGCTTGATATTATACTAATAGAATTGCAGAAAGTATCTAGCCACAATTTTGATTGCACTCGTGTGAGTATAGGTTGACATGGGAAATGTCATGGGTGCCTTGAGAGGCAAGTGAACGCTGAGGCCATTGCATCGGCGTCGGGGGACGGCTTTAGCTCAGGAGGTAGAGCGGGTCGGCCAATGACGCAAGGGTTGGCGGTTCGATCCCCGCTCTCTCCCAGCTGCTGTCGTTGTGTCCTTGGGCAAGACACTTAACCCCAAATTGCTCCCGATGGTGTGTAGGCACCCTGCGTGGCAGCCTGCCGCCATTGGTGTATGAATGGGTGAATGTAGACTATCTACTCATTGTAAAGCGCTTTGGATAAAAGCGCTATATAAATGCAGACCATTTACCATTTACCATTTACCATTTACCATCCCGTATCAGGTGTGAGGGCTGTGAGAGTGTATTACCTTCAACATAAAACATGTCACATACATTATTAATTATTAATTATTGGTCAGTTTTTACTGTCTGTGACGGCCTAGCCATTCATCTTCTTCTTCTCTGCCACAAGATCAAGGACCAGAATGGAAATAAGTCTGAGACTTTATTGTGCTTATCCTTGTCAATTTTTAAAGCTATGATGTATTTTGTATTGCTTTTCAATTGCAGAATAAAATAAAATAAAATAAAATCAAACATGTCTGTTCCTAGATAGACTTGTGTGTGTGTGTGTGTGTGTGTGTGTGTGTGTGTGTGTGTGTGTGTGTGTGTGTGTGTGTGTGTGTGTGTGTGTGTGTGTGTGTGTGTGTGTGTGTGTGTGTGTGTGTGTGTGTGTGTGTGTGTGTGTGAAGTTTATCTTAGTGGGTGGGTTGGTACCTGAATGCTGTGTTATTCCCACAGAGAAGATTAGCTAACCACAAATTCATTCTATATTGAGACAGCAGAGAGCTGCTTAGCACAGTGCTGTTGCCCATGGCAACAATATCAGCACTTCCAAAGACAAATACGGAAATGCAATATTCAGCTGTTTTGGAATGATGTAAAAAAGACATAGTCTGGCCATAAGAACATTTGTATGTTCAACATGCCCAGGGACTCCAGATGGAAAGTAGCCTATGGCTAAATCTGTTGCAAAGCATCTCTTCTTCTTAAAATATTAAACCCCGTAGGGCCTACGGGGTTTAATATTTTTTGTATACAGTATGTCCCTGCCAAATAAACTAATAAAAAAATAAAAATAAAAAAATCAGTGTGCAATGGATTTCAACATGACTTTATAATGCTAGCTACTGTACTACAGTATCAAACTGGAAACTGGAAAGATTATGAAGGTCTCATTTTTGACTGTGATAATTATGAATTATTATGTGACTATCAACTCTTGATCATTTGCTTGAAAGCCAGTTTTGTCTTCTCCATTGTAAAATTAACTGTGAAATTGTCTTGGCACAAAAATAGATTTGAGATAGTATAAGAATGTCATGTTATGGGTCAAACTTTAATATGAGCATGGAACTGAGTAATTATGTGTAACTATTTGATCTACAATAGCATTGAAATCACTAAAGGTTGTGCTTGTTTTCTTTGGTGGTGATAGTTTAGCAATGGAGTGGATTGGCGCAAAAGGCTTTGAGTGGAGCCATGGCAGTGCTTGGGTGAGTCAAACGGAGGGCAGATGTTTTGTTTTCGGAGAAAAAAGCAGCACATCGCTGCCCCCAACAGGATGCAGGCGGTCTGAGACGAGCAGCTTATTCAGGGTGGTTCCTGTCTGTCGGAGCCACTTCTCTGCTCCACTCCCCAGCCTCCTCCCAGGGGAGAGCCATCTCATCTGCTGTCTCTCCACAGATTATATATCCACACAGAATTACATTAGCAGTCTCTCCCTGCATAAATATCTTGGGTTAATTCAAGAGCACTGGGAAGGCAGCGTTACTGTATTGACTGCTGGGAAGGCAGCGTTACTGTATGGACTGCTGGGAAGGCAACGTTACTGCATGGACTGCTGGGAAGGCAACGTTACTGTATGGACTGCTCTGGGAAGGCAGCGTTACTGTATGGACTGCTCTGGGAAGGCAGCGTTACTGTATGGACTGCTGGGAAGGCAGCGTTACTGTATGGACTGCTGGGAAGGCAGCGTTACTGTATGGACTGCTGGGAAGGCACTGGCAGCGTTACTGTATGGACTGCTGGGAAGGCAGCATTACTGCATGGACTGCTGGGAAGGCAGCGTTACTGTATGGACTGCTGGGAAGGCAGCGTTACTGTATGGACTGCTCTGAGAAGGCAGCGTTACTGTATGGACTGCTCTGAGAAGGCAGCGTTACTGTATGGACTGTTCTGAGAAGGCAGCGTTACTGTATGGACTGCTGGGAAGGCAGCATTACTGTATGGACTGCTCTGGGAAGGCAGCGTTACTGTATGGACTGCTCTGGGAAGGCAGCGTTACTGCATGGACTGCTGGGAAGGCAGCGTTACTGTATGGACTGCTCTGGGAAGGCAGCGTTACTGTATGGACTGCTGGGAAGGCAGCGTTACTGTATGGACTGCTCTGGGAAGGCAGTGTTACTGTATGGACTGTTCTGGGAAGGCAGCGTTACTGCATGGACTGCTGGGAAGGCAGCGTTACTGTATGGACTACTCTGGGAAGGCAGCGTTACTGCATGGACTGCTGGGAAGACAGCATTACTGTATGGACTGCTGGGAAGGCAGCGTTACTGTATGGACTGCTCTGAGAAGGCAGCGTTACTCTGGGAAGGCAGCGTTACTGTATGGACTGCTCTGAGAAGGCAGCGTTACTGTATGGACTGTTCTGAGAAGGCAGCGTTACTGTATGGACTGTTCTGAGAAGGCAGCATTACTGTATGGACTGTTCTGAGAAGGCAGCGTTACTGTATGGACTGCTCTGGGAAGGCAGCGTTACTGTATGGACTGCTGGGAAGGCAGCGTTACTGTATGGACTGCTCTGAGAAGGCAGCGTTACTGTATGGACTGCTCTGAGAAGGCAGCGTTACTGTATGGACTGTTCTGAGAAGGCAGCGTTACTGTCTGGACTGTTCTGAGAAGGCAGCGTAACTGTATGGACTGTTCTGAGAAGGCAGCGTTACTGTATGGACTGCTCTGGGAAGGCAGCGTTACTGTATGGACTGCTCTGAGAAGGCAGTGTTACTGTATGGACTGTTCTGAGAAGGCAGCGTTACTGTATGGACTGCTCTGGGAAGGCAGCGTTACTGTATGGACTGCTCTGAGAAGGCAGCGTTACTGTATGGACTGCTCTGGGAAGGCAGCGTTACTGTATGGACTGCTCTGGGAAGGCAGCGTTACTGTATGGACTGCTCTGAGAAGGCAGCGTTACTGTATGGACTGCTCTGAGAAGGCAGCGTTACTGTATGGACTGCTCTGGGAAGGCAGCGTTACTGTATGGACTGCTCTGGGAAGGCAGCGTTACTGTATGGACTGCTCTGAGAAGGCAGCGTTACTGTATGGACTGCTCTGAGAAGGCAGCGTTACTGTATGGACTGCTCTGAGAAGGCAGCATTACTGTATGGACTGCTCGCAAATACCACTCGCATGACTCTTGTAGCCTTGCACTTGCTGTCACAGGGGAAATGGAAAAGACACCCGTTTCACGTTGTTGGACTTAGGGATGAAGTAAAAGTGTTCAGTGTTGTATGTAGACAGCAGTTTTCTGTCATTCACTCCTCACCTATAACCTTGTGAGGCAGCTGGATTCACGTGAGATCATGAGATCATGACACATCATGATGATCATGATCCTGTGTAAGCACACTGTGGTGCTTCAGTTACACAGTCATGGAGTTGTAGAAATTGGGTATGGCAACAAAGCTGAGATTCTTGTGAATCCAAAGAGCCCATTCATGGCTATGGTGAGTCAAACGGAGGGCAGATGTTTTGTTTTCGGAGAAAAAAGCAGCACATCGCTGCCCCCAACAGGATGCAGGCAGTCTGAGACGAGCAGCTTATTCAGGGTGGTTCCTGTCTGTCGGAGCCACTTCTCTGCTCCACTCCCCAGCCTCCTCCCAGGGGAGAGCCATCTCATCTGCTGTCTCTCCACAGATTACATATCCACACAGAATTACATTAGCAGTCTCTCCCTGCATAAATATCTTGGGTTAATTCAAGAGCACTGGGAAGGCAGCGTTACTGCATGGACTGCTGGGAAGGCAGCGTTACTGTATGGACTGCTCTGAGAAGGCAGCGTTACTGTATGGACTGCTCTGGGAAGGCAGCGTTACTGTATTGACTGCTGGGAAGGCAGCGTTA
Organism: Poromitra crassiceps; assembly: GCF_964638095.1. NCBI lineage: Eukaryota > Metazoa > Chordata > Actinopteri > Beryciformes > Melamphaidae > Poromitra > Poromitra crassiceps. The sequence continues at coordinate 41,407,441 of NC_139627.1, read as the reverse complement.
CTGTATTGACTGCTGGGAAGGCAGCGTTACTGTATGGACTGCTGGGAAGGCAGCGTTACTGTATGGACTGCTGGGAAGGCAGCGTTACTGCATGGACTGCTGGGAAGGCAGCGTTACTGTATGGACTGCTCTGGGAAGGCAGCGTTACTGTATGGACTGCTCTGGGAAGGCAGCGTTACTGTATGGACTGCTGGGAAGGCAGCGTTACTGTATGGACTGCTGGGAAGCAGGGGCGTCGCTAGACCCTGGCTTCCGGGGCTAGAGCCCCGGATGTTTTTTTCCTAGCCCCGGATGTTTTTTTCCTAGTTTTTTTTCTTTCTTTTTTTTCTTTTTTTTTCCAATAAACAAAGTCTGGCATTAATAATCAGTACATTATACAAAAAAATCAGACTAAACATTTACAAAATTGGAACAGACAATCAAATAAACAACAAAATAAAATAAATAAAGCAAAATCATTAAGTCAGAGTTCTAAACAGTTTTCTAAAAAAAAAAACAGAAAATATCAGTAGGCTATGCAGGACCAAATTATCAGTTACTATTGTCATAGTGTGTCATTACATAATGTTTCTGCTTCACTCCTCACCACCTCCTCTCCACACGAGCTCATCATCTCACTATGAAATTATTCAAACAAATGACATGCGCCAACATGCACAGCATCACAGTAGCTACAACTATGAAATTACCTTATGTTATTTAGTTGTTTAGTTGTGAAGATATTTTCTGAGATAAATGGGCCTTGATGCTCAAGGCCCATTTATCTCAGAAAATATCTTCACACAGAATATTATTAACCATACAACCTACAACGCTAGCATCAGCATGAAGCCACAGCCATCCACTCCAATGTCTATAGAAGCTAACGTTAGCATGACTGTCACAATAACAATGCCTTCACTTCACAGTTACATTAAACAAAACCACACATCACTGCTTCATTAAACCATTACAACAAACAATACGTTGTTCCCAATTCCAGCTAGGCGCTTTTGATTAGATAGAACCGTAGGTTGAAGAGCGACATGTGTTTTGTGACCGGCCGGTGAGCACACCTTACGTCAAGTAGCGTAGATATAACATCACTACGTCCGCTCTAAGTTTCAAAATAAAAGTACCATATGATACAAAAACGGCACCATCAGAATTTAGGTTTACAGGAAGCGTGTACCTTAATAAAATACCTTCACAGGAGTTACTGGGGGGGTTCGTACCATTGAGATATAATATTTAATAAAATAAAATATGTAAATTTGCTAAGTGGACTCCCGCCAGAACCCTATCAAGGACCTCTGGTGGTCCCTGGACCTCGAGACCCACTAATCTTGTTCTTCTGTATCCATCTCAAATGACTCACAACATGGGTATTTACGGATTGGAAAAACCAAAAAAATTTGAGGGGGGGGGGGGGGAGCCCCCTCCCCCCTTACCCCCCCTCCCCGTCGGGGTACCTGGCTAAAGCCCCCAATGTCTTCAGGACCTAGAAACGCCCCTGCTGGGAAGGCACTGGCAGCATTACTGTATGGACTGCTGGGAAGGCAGCATTACTGCATGGACTGCTGGGAAGGCAGCGTTACTGTATGGACTGCTGGGAAGGCAGCGTTACTGTATGGACTGCTCTGCGAAGGCAGCGTTACTGTATGGACTGCTCTGAGAAGGCAGCGTTACTGTATGGACTGTTCTGAGAAGGCAGCGTTACTGTATGGACTGCTGGGAAGGCAGCGTTACTGTATGGACTGCTCTGGGAAGGCAGCGTTACTGTATGGACTGCTCTGGGAAGGCAGCGTTACTGCATGGACTGCTGGGAAGGCAGCGTTACTGTATGGACTGGTCTGGGAAGGCAGCATTACTGTATGGACTGCTGGGAAGGCAGCGTTACTGTATGGACTGCTCTGGGAAGGCAGTGTTACTGTATGGACTGTTCTGGGAAGGCAGCGTTACTGCATGGACTGCTGGGAAGGCAGCGTTACTGTATGGACTACTCTGGGAAGGCAGCGTTACTGCATGGACTGCTGGGAAGGCAGCATTACTGTATGGACTGCTGGGAAGGCAGCGTTACTGTATGGACTGCTGGGAAGGCAGCGTTACTGTATGGACTGCTCTGAGAAGGCAGCGTTACTGTATGGACTGCTCTGAGAAGGCAGCGTTACTGTATGGACTGTTCTGAGAAGGCAGCGTTACTGTATGGACTGTTCTGAGAAGGCAGCTTTACTGTATGGACTGTTCTGAGAAGGCAGCGTTACTGTATGGACTGCTCTGGGAAGGCAGCGTTACTGTATGGACTGCTGGGAAGGCAGCGTTACTGTATGGACTGCTCTGAGAAGGCAGCGTTACTGTATGGACTGCTCTGGGAAGGCAGCGTTACTGTATGGACTGCTCTGGGAAGGCAGCGTTACTGTATGGACTGCTCTGAGAAGGCAGCGTTACTGTATGGACTGCTCTGAGAAGGCAGCGTTACTGTATGGACTGCTCTGGGAAGGCAGCGTTACTGTATGGACTGCTCTGGGAAGGCAGCGTTACTGTATGGACTGCTCTGAGAAGGCAGCGTTACTGTATGGACTGCTCTGAGAAGGCAGCGTTACTGTATGGACTGCTCTGAGAAGGCAGCATTACTGTATGGACTGCTCGCAAATACCACTCGCATGACTCTTGTAGCCTTGCACTTGCTGTCACAGGGGAAATGGAAAAGACACCCGTTTCACGTTGTTGGACTTAGGGATGAAGTAAAAGTGTTCAGTGTTGTATGTAGACAGCAGTTTTCTGTCATTCACTCCTCACCTATAACCTTGTGAGGCAGCTGGATTCACGTGAGATCATGAGATCATGACACATCATGATGATCATGATCCTGTGTAAGCACACTGTGGTGCTTCAGTTACACAGTCATGGAGTTGTAGAAATTGGGTATGGCAACAAAGCTGAGATTCTTGTGAATCCAAAGAGCCCATTCATGGCTATCACTGCTTAAAATAATTGTAATATAAATGTATATACACCCAAACTTATCCTGGTTAGGGCCCCCAGATGTGCAGGGCCGGCCTTGTGTGTGTGTGTGTGTGTGTGTGTGTGTGTGTGTGTGTGTGTGTGTGTATGTGTGTGTGTGTGTGTGTGTGTGTGTGTGTGTGTGTGTGTGTGTGTGTGTGTGTGTGTGTGTGTGTGTGTGTGTGTGTGTGTGTGTGCGCGTGCCTGCTTGTGTGTGTTTAAACATGTAAGAAAGACAGTTGGAGGAAGGGCGCATCAAGTTCACTATAAATAGTAGCCTAATTTAGTGGTAACCAGAGAATGTCATAGAGCAGCTCTTTTCACTGCACAGCTGAGGACACACAGCGTCATTTGTATTTACTATGCTGATACCCGTTGGAGCATGCAATCGTTAATTAGTTAGCCGTTACGACTATGAGAGATAGTATTGCCTTTGTTTTTGCCTATTGATTATTTGACAATCATTTTGTTCCAGATGCCCCCATGTAGCTTACCCAAATAGGCATGGAGGCTAGATATACTGTAAGTGGCTTTAAATGCTAGAAACCCCTATTGTGTAGTGCTAAGTGCTCCACATGGCCTATGCCTTATGGCTTGAATATGACCATAATTAGCATTGTCTGACACTTATTTTCACAGTAGGCAAGGCAAGGCAGCTTTCGTATAGCACATTTCCTTCACTGTTGGGGGCAGTTCAAAGTGTTTTACAGAGTAATAATAATATGGTAAAGGTAAAGGTTTTCCAGTTTAAAAGTTCAAAAGTGCAGAAAAGCGATACAAAATCTAAAAGATGAAATTGGACTCATTAGAACCACAGGAGTCTTTACAGCCACGTTTGACATAATCAGCTACAGAGGGTTTAAGAGCTGCAGGGTCTGAAAGACACAGCATGCAGTGAAAAGATCTTATTCTCGTCTTTTTTCTTTCTTTCCATATTTCTGCACAGTGTGGTGCTTACATGGTCATGGAGTTGTAGAAGTTGGGTCTGGGGCAAGAAAGCTGAGACTTGTGAATCCAAAGAGCCCATATTCATGGGTATCTCTGCTTAAAATAATTGTAATATAAATGTATATACACCCACACTTATCCTGGTTAGGGCCCCCAGATGTGCAGGGCCGGCCGTGCGCCAATGGAAGGGGGCCATTAGCACTTCAACACATTGTGGGTTCTCATGGCAGGCTAGGTAGCTCTGTAGTAAGCTAGCAAGCTCACATTTAGCTGTAGTTACTGTAGGTAGCAAGCTAACAGTAGTATTGTCATTCCATTGCATGACGAAAACTCACCTCATGTTACATAGCAGACTAGGGATGCACGATATATCGGCAATCATATCGGTATCGGCCAGTATCGGCCGATTTTTTGTCATATCGGTATCGGTCAGATGTTGCAATGTTAATATCGGTTATCATTATCAGCCAAATTCTTCACATTGATATGAAATAATGCAGTAAATCTATGATTTATGGGCTTTTCCAAAGGCTTTGCAAATAAAGAAATGCATAACTTTTTCAAATTCAGTGTTAACATGTGTTTTTCAGTATGTACAAAATGTGATGATCATAAAAATGTGGTTTTATACAGATCATATCGACATCGGTAAATATCGGTTATCGGCCATAACAGCAATGTTAATATCGGTTATCGGCATCGGCCAAAATTTTCATATCGGTGCATCCCTATAGCAGACTCACCTCTTTGTTCACTGCTCTCCTGTGTGTGAATGCGTGCGTGCGTGTGTGTGTGTGTGTGTGTGTGTGTGTGTGTGTGTGTGTGTGTGTGTGCGTGTGTGTGCGTGTGTGTCTGTGCTGCCCACACATTGTGTGCCACCTGATGGCTGCTGTCGTAGTGCTATCGCTAATTGACCGTTTTTAGCTATTTAATCGGCCATAATGACCTAATTAAAATATCCGGCCCTGTCACAGTCTGATCAGGACCTCTGCCGGTACTCATTGCTCATTTATGTGTACGGTGTATTGATTTAGTTGGGGGGGGGGGAGGGTAGGATTTACATTATATGAAGTTGAAACTTTATGGAATGTCGCCGATGGCATGAGACATGCGGGAGGGGCTTGTTGATGCAGGATGGCCTGTGAGACTGTACCATCCATCCATGTGTACATTCATGTACTATGCATGGCCACAGTCTTCGCTATATTGACCACTGTGCTATAAAATGATGTATTGTTAGACCCATGATGGCAGACAGGCACTTACGCTAAAAGACAATTGGTATTAGGGATGCACGATATATCGGTATCGGCCGATGTTAGTCATTTTTTAACATATCAGCATTGGTCCAATGTTGCAATGTTAATATCGGTTATCGGTATCAGCCACAATTTTCACATTGAGAGGAAACATTGTGATAAATCTATGATTTATGAACTTTTTCAAATGTTTTGGAAATAAAGAAAGACATTACTTTTTCAAATTCACAGTGTTTACATGTTTTTCAGTATGTATTTGATTATCATAGAAATGTGTTTTTATACAGATCATATCGAGATTGGTAAATATTGGTTATCGGCCATAACAGCAATGTTAGGTTATCGTATCGGGCAAAACATTGGTGCATCCCTAATTGGTATTCATATGGCTATTTGGGCGGACAGAAGTAAAAAAAACGATTAATTTGTCACTATGTTTCACAGCTGGCTCTCTCGGGGGGAAAGAATGTTCTGAATCTCCCATGAAAATAAAACATAATGGAATTATCCTTTAATCCTCAATGCATGGTAATGGCGGGCACAGCATGGTTTCATATAGCCAACACTCATGGAGATTGTCTATGTAAATTATTAAAACACAGTGGAGTGTCTCAGTGTTAGAATGCTGTTGTTAGCTGTGGCTTGTTCTAAAAACACAGGTTTATGTAACATGGTTACAGGTATATCCCCCATTAACAGCAATCCAGCCATCATAACACACTAAAATGCCTTCTTACCACTGGCTTGTAAAAGAAAGAGAGAGGAAAGTGAAAGTGAACTACTGTGATAAAGCAAGGATCACATTCTTCCTGCATTTTTTATGAGGGACTGAAAAGTGATCTTTTCTCAGTCTTCACTGACGGCAATATAAAACTCATAAAATCATACATTTAGATCAATTGAGAACACAGCATAGCTATTGGCACATTTACGGACAAAGAAGCTGTTCATCCTCTTACAGAGATATTAAGATAGATGTGTGAAATTAAGCCTATAAATGAAATTGTGTTGTAATCTCCCAACTTAGATTATACACTGACTTCTTTAATTGCATGGCAACAGAGATCTGCACTCTTACTTATTATTTTCTGATTTATTGTATTTTTATGATGTGCTTTGAACAGTTTTCTTTGATTTCTTTTGATTTTATTGATTGTACAAATTCAAAGAAATAAGCCAAATAAAAAATACGGTAATGCCTTTTGCATTTTTAGGGCACTTTGTCCCAAGAGAAATCCATGGGGTTGGGCCATGAAAGAATAGGTAACACTTTCCTTTTACAGTCCCTAATTATTGAGTAGCTCATTTACTCTATAAATATATGGTAAATGATAGTATAATATTGGGTAAATAATTTTAAATAAGTTGGTATGTTATTACCAGGCTCTTACCCGATCTCTTGCAACTATTCCCTTTTCCATGCAATAAACACTGAGTTGAATTGATGGGTAACAATGGAGCTTTTTCTTACTTCAGCTCAATAGTTTCTCTGTATTTACCTACTTATTTACCAGTGGTAATTACCCATGAATATAGTATCATTTCATTGACCCTATATTTACCAGGTATAAATACTTTGTAATTAGGGGACTGTAAAAGGAAGCATTGCCAAAAATACTTCTAATTCTCCTCCCTGTGACGCTTGGGTGACCTGGTCATGAATTGTGTAGCATGGCTTACCCACTTGGCGCTTGCTTACTGAGTCCTATGTGACAGAACAGACATGATTTATTCATGCTTGCTGAGGAGGATCAGTTTCACTGTCCACCACCTCTTCAGCTTCTCTGCAAGCCATTCTTCTGCTGTGTCTTATGCATTTGGCTCAATGGCAATAATGCATTTCCCGTCTGCAGACAAAAGAGGGCAAAGATCACAATATCTATGACTATTAAACGTGAACTTGTGGCTGAGAAGGAGAGCAATGGATTTTGTGGAACTCTTTTGGTATTTTCAAGGCACAACATCTGACTCTGTGAGTAGAACGCTACATTATCCTTTACAGAACTGTCCTACGTGTCTGTGGTCACTGTTTTAATTGTATTTATATAGAACAAATATAATTGATATTCAAGGATTATTTAAACTTCAGGACATTTCCCGTGTCACTCTGTACGTTGCGTCTGAGTCCGTTTGATTTATTTTTCACTAGCATTGTGCGTTAAAGACTAAAATATGTGAATCTGTTACATCACACAGTGCCTGTGTCAACATGGCTGTTAATGCAGGGCAGAAGTGGGACTCGTCAATGAGATGAACATGGCCCCCAACAGTGTCCGACAGTATCCAGTTGTGTAGACACACATCATTTGAGCCGGAGGAAATATCTAAATATACACCACAGAGGCTATTGTATTGTAGGTCACATAAATCCATATCCATGTGGAAACACTAATAGGCCTACACCCCAAACACACCACTTGTGTTGGGACAGCATCCTGTGTTTGAGCCTATTGCTGTGCAGTATAGCCGATAGGTAGCACCAACACTATTCCCAGCTGCCTTTTCTGTGCGATTGTATTATGAATGAATTCATAATGATTTCATACATCCAGTGTAGCAGCACTTCTAAGCGCATTTCTGATGGATGAGGTAAAGTACCTCCAAACTGTTTATTAAGCTTTGGTTGCATTATTTTATAGCACATATAGATTGATAGCATTTTACAATGTTTCGTCATGTCTCTCAGCCTATGCATTGCGCTGATGAATTGGCAATATAAAGGCTGTTATTCATACACATATCTCTTATGAAATGGACACGTGCAGAGATGCAGACACACACACACACACACACACACACACACACACACACACACATACAGAAGCACGTGATTGTCATTGGGACAGTAACTGGGGAAACATTGAGGGAAGGAAAGGGCCTTTGAATAATGAATGTGAAGAGCCCTGTAACACGGCAGACAAGCCTTTGAAGTGACATAACTTACTGCCATTGCTTTCATAGCATCACCACTCTGCAGACACAAAGACACAGATCACGGACGGAGAGGGAGGGACAAACCGTATGCATTTTATTTGTACCTATAGAGCAGGGGTGGGCAACTGGCGACCCGCGGGCTGCATGCGGCCCCCGACCTCACTCAGTGTGGCCCCTGGGTCAATTTCCTTTTTTTTCTTCTTACAAGGCCGGACGTTTTTGGTTAGGTTAGACCACCCAAATCTGTGTTTTTATTTTACTGTACATCCCAGAACATGGCGCTAATGGCGTTAGCATTGTCCATCCACATACTGTTTAACATTAGCATTTGAGCTAACGCTATATCCAGGATGCACATTGCACATGCAACATTACTAATCTGATTATATTACTTATTTGGGTGATGTACCCCATCAAATTGCTGTAGCTGGCTGTTTTAAAGCTAGAGCAAAGTTTCTGGTGTCATTGTGTTACAGTAGGCTACTGGTGGAAGTGCACAGTCACAATCTGGCCCTCTGGTAGCGAGGAATCTTTTTTGTGGCCCTCTCTATCATCAAAGTTGCCCATCCCTGCTATAGAGCTATCGACGTGATGAGCTGCAGTTTTTACAATTAGCCTATTTTAAGCAGAAAATAATGCTATTTGTAAATTAATGTAAATTTCTACACCAGTGTGCAGAAATAGGGAAAGAAAAAAGGCGAGAATAACATATTTTCACTGCATGCCAAAGGACCGTGGAGCTCTTACTGTAGCTGACATAGATCCATTTGGAGTGCCCGTCACAGGGTTAGTTGCGCACGCATCGTGGTAACCGAAACTCTGAGGAAGCAAGTGAAGCAGAAACTAGAGCGATCCTCGGAATACAGGAAAAAGACATCTTGTGCCATAGAGACGCTGGGCTTTCCCACTAGGAATTATGACGATGTCCGGCAGTGCAACTTTGGCAATGTAGTGGGATCCTAGACCCATCCAGTGAGTACGGGTCAGGAAACCTCACCCCATTGAGAGAGTTAGCCTATTTGTGTAAGATAACTTGTCTGTTGCTGGCAAAGCTTTAAAATACGTGGAGGAGGCGTCCGAATCTTCCATAATTCTTATGAGAGCTAAACCCGCTAGCTGTCACTTTCTACAACCGGCTCCACCCAAAAAGTACGTAATCGCTTACAAACTTAAAAAGGGTCTATAATATTGCCTGTCTGCACTTTTTATTTGCAAATCTTTTACCTTTACTCTGTAAATATGTACTTTGGATGGCCCCAGTAAGTACCTGCTGTGACATGGCATTCATAGTTCATACACAGGTTACGCCATGTGGAGCACTGAGCACTGAAGCAACAGCCACTCTATTTGATTACAGCCGGACTGCAGCCTCAATTGCTCTGCTCTTTGGTCAAGCTAAATGGAGGCAACAGGAACAAAATGATTGGCATTTATAAGAGAAAGTTTTAAAAATATTTTTTGTGTGGATTTAGCCAGAGTTACTTCCTGCTGCATTCATTACAACTGATGATGGCGTTTGGATGAACACAAACGTCTTGTTTTCTAACTTTTTTAGTCCAGTGTTTTTCACCTGGATGTTTGAAAATGAACTGACACAGATAAGAGGGAAAGGATTAATCTGTAAGGAAGGGTTGTTGTGTTTAAGTTGCAGCTTGATATCTTAATGTGAGAGGTCAAGGGACGCTTGCCGAATTTGGAGCTATTTTATGCCTGCTTCCCAGTGAGCTACTGAACCTATAGCATGGTTGGCCCTGATGTATTTGTCTGGCTGTCTAGTTTCCACTAATACCAGAAGCTCTGCTCGAGCTAAAAAAATGAGCACGCAAGAGCTCGTCAAACATGGACTACGCCCTGCCAACTTCTTCCCACTGGGGCCCCCTAGTGGCTGCGGGGCCCTAAGCAGCTGCTTACCATAGTTTGCTTATAGGGAGGGCCGGCTCTGACTCTCTAGGCTTTTATTAATTGTTTCCTGCACAGTGGGATAACTCATTCTATTCTCCCTGATCAACTCTGTCAACTCTTCTTTGACATCAAGCGTGTCAAATAACTGTAAGATCATTCCTCTGGGCTTCGAGCTTTCTGAAGAATCTGCTGACATCTAGAAATAAAACCAATTTCATGCCTCTCAAAGCACAAGAGTGAGGCATGACAACTGCGCCCGTGTGTCTAGGTTGCATAATTAATTTGATTTGCGTTCATTGACTGAGCCCTGGTTAGAGAACACTGTTTATCACTTTGAAATGAGACATTCACTTGTCATTAGTTTTGAATGGCCTTGGATTATGCTCTGACTCATTTATTCCTATTAAGATTCACACACAGCATCGCATTACTCCAATGAATATGATTTTTGAAGCTGGTTTTGCATTTCTAAGTTACAGACCGATGTGTGGAGGTCATTGGTAACACTAGTCCATATCATGAGCTGTTGTTCATAGGATTCTGCTGGTGTGCTTACACAAGTAGACTTTAATGAGCTAAATGGCACTGAACATTATGATATTATGCTGTGGACCAATGCATTGGGGATGGGATGATTTGCTTATCTCATAATATGATTTGATGCGTGATGTGGGCTTCACTATTCCATTACCACCACGATATTATGTCATAAATAGAAGTTGCACAGTCAACAAAGTATGACTGGGCAGAATGACATTTATTTCTGAGACATAAATCTTTCTAGCGATGGCATTGGGTTAGGGTTAGCGATGGCATTGGGTTAGGGTTAGCGATAGCATTAGGTTAGGGTTAGGTTTGGGTTAGGGTGAGCGATGGCATTGGGTTAGGGTTAGCGATGGCATTGGGTTAGGGTTAGCGGTGGCATTGGGTTAGGGTTAGCAATGGCATTGGGTTAGGGTTAGGTTTGGGTTAGGGTTAGCGGTGGCATTGGGTTAGGGTTAGCAATGGCATTGGGTTAGGGTTAGCGATGGCATTGGGTTAGGGTTAGCGATGGCATTGGGTTAGGGTTAGCGATGGCATTAGGGTTAGCGATGGCATTAGGTTAGGGTAAACGATGGCATTGGGTTAGGGTTAGGTTTAGGTTAGGGTGAGCGATGGCATTAGGTTAGGGTTAGCGATGGCATTGGGTTAGGGTTAGCGATGGCATTAGGTTAGGGTTAGCGATGGCATTAGGTTAGGGTGAGCGATGGCATTGGGTTAGGGTTAGCGATGGCATTGGGTTAGGGTTAGCGATGGCATTAGGTTAGGGTGAGCGATGGCATTGGGTTAGGGTTAGCGATGGCATTGGGTTAGGGTTAGCGATGGCATTGGGTTAGGGTTAGCGATGGCATTAGGTTAGGGTTAGCGATGGCATTGGGTTAGGGTTAGCGATGGCATTAGGTTAGGGTTAGCGATGGCATTAGGTTAGGGTTAGCGATGGCATTGGGTTAGGGTTAGCGATGGCATTAGGTTAGGGTTAGCGATGGCATTGGGTTAGGGTTAGCGATGGCATTAGGTTAGGGTTAGCGATGGCATTAGGTTAGGGTGAGCGATGGCATTGGGTTAGGGTTAGCGATGGCATTGGGTTAGGGTTAGCGATGGCATTGGGTTAGGGTTAGCGATGGCATTAGGTTAGGGTTAGCGATGGCATTGGGTTAGGGTTAGCGATGGCATTAGGTTAGGGTTAGCGATGGCATTAGGTTAGGGTTAGCGATGGCATTGGGTTAGGGTTAGCGATGGCATTGGGTTAGGGTTAGCGATGGCATTAGGTTAGGGTTAGCGATGGCATTGGGTTAGGGTTAGCGATGGCATTAGGTTAGGGTTAGCGATGGCATTGGGTTAGGGTTAGCGATGGCATTAGGTTAGGGTTAGCGATGGCATTGGGTTAGGGTTAGCGATGGCATTAGGTTAGGGTTAGCGATGGCATTAGGTTAGGGTTAGCGATAGGGTTAGGGTTGGGTTAGAGTTAGCGATGGCATTGGCTTGACAGAATGTCTCATTTGTGATTACAGCAGAATAGCAGAATAAAATGGCGCTAATATATCACGATTGCTTTTTATGCTTCACGATACGTATTGTCACTTAATATATTGAAATTCCGATATATTATCCCATCCCTGCTATGCGTGATTTCTTCTCCCCTGTGTGCCTCTGATTCCAGCCACAGGACCAAATCCTCGGGCTGGCCGCCCCCTTCAGGGACCTGGGGCGCTTCACAGGGACCTCCCAATGGATGGGACCTGGGCACCAATAGAGAGGGGCGTGACTGCTACATCAAGTGAGTGACCAATGACCATGCAGTGTTTAAAGAAACCGAGGGGGAGCTTTCTCTCTCTCTCTCTCTCTCTCTCTCTCGCTCTCTCTCCCAGATGTTTGAAAGGCTTTGCCACCCTGTGATTATTCTAGCCACGTCACTGCCTCCACACGGTCTCCATCTGTGCATTCAGCATACTGATTCCCTGTTCCTTCCACTGCGGCGCACATACTGCCCCTGCCTGCGCTCACACTCACTCTCTCTCTCTCTCTCTCTCTCTCTCTCTCTCTCTCTCTCTCTCTCTCTCTCTCTCTCTCTCTCTCTCTCTCTCACAAACTCACACTCACTCACTCGTGGTACGAAAACCATGCCGATGCCGAGCGAGCAGAGAAGAGCTTGTGATGAAGACCTGCACAGGGACTTGTTTTGATCTGAGTGTATCTGCGAAGATGCTGGCTTGCAGTGATATCACCATAATCGATCTTTAGGCACTTATCTGCACAGCAGGTAAAGAGAAACTCTCTCTGCAGTGACACAGTATGTCGGTGTGTGTGCGTGTGTGTGTGTGTGTGTGTGTGTGTGTGTGTGTGTGTGTGTGTGTGTGTAGGTGTGTGCGTGTGCGTGTGTGTGCATGCGTGTGAGGAGGACGTTCCAGTGTAACAAGTGAGTGTTTGGTTGCCTCATCTGTTATTCGGTTGCTGTATGAGGATACGGCAGAGCGTCTCTGTTTTTCCTCCGCTCTCCTCTCTCAATGTGCGAGTGTGCATTCAAATGGCATGACTTCATACACCACCTTCCTCTACACATACTGGATTTTGACCTTCTGATCTCCCGCCTCCCAATTGATCTTGTGCAGATGAGAAGAAACATTACAGTCTTAACGAGATAATATGGTCTGTTTTCTCATTGGACAACTCGTCTCATTGGATATTTATCATAGTAGAATGGAACATGTAGCTGTGTAGGCTGATTTGCCATGTTGTTTTACTGGAATGCATTGGATATGTTCCTCTTTAATGGGGAAACAATGTTTATTTGAGTGCGATGCCCACTAGGAGGCAGAGAACTTATCACACACAGGTTAGAGCACGAGAAGCGTGATGCCAGAAGAGTTACATAAGAACTAAGGAGCAGTGTGCTGGATGTAGAGTGTGTGTGGATGAGGCATGGAGCAGTGTGCTGGATGCAGAGTGTGTGTGGACGAGGCATGGAGCAGTGTGCTGGATGCAGAGTGTGTGTGGACGAGGCATGGAGCAGTGTGCTGGATGCAGAGTGTGTGTGGACGAGGCATGGAGCAGTGTGCTGGATGCAGAGTGTGTGTGGATGAGGCATGGAGCAGTGTGCTGGATGCAGAGTGTGTGTGGATGAGGCATGGAGCAGTGTGCTGGATGCAGAGTGTGTGTGGATGAGGCATGGAGCAGTGTGCTGGATGTAGAGTGTGTGTGTGGACGAGGCATGGAGCAGTGTGCTGGATGTAGAGTGTGTGTGGACGAGGCATGGAGCAGTGTGCTGGATGCAGAGTGTGTGTGGACGAGGCATGAAGCAGTGTGCTGGATGCAGAGTGTGTGTGTAAGGAGCAGTGTGCTGGATACAGAGTGTGTGTGGACGAGGCATGGAGCAGTGTGCTGGATGCAGAGTGTGTGTGTAAGGAGCAGTGTGCTGGATGCAGAGTGTGTGTGGACGAGGCATGGAGCAGTGTGCTGGATGCAGAGTGTGTGTGTAAGGAGCAGTGTGCTGGATGCAGATGTGGATGAGGCATGGAGCAGTGTGCTGGATGCAGAGTGTGTGTGGACGAGGCATGGAGCAGTGTGCTGGATACAGAGTGTGTGTGGACGAGGCATGAAGCAGTGTGCTGGATACAGAGTGTGTGTGGACGAGGCATGGAGCAGTGTGCTGGATACAGAGTGTGTGTGTAAGGAGCAGTGTGCTGGATGCAGAGTGTGTGTGGACGAGGCATGGAGCAGTGTGCTGGATGCAGAGTGTGTAAGGAGCAGTGTGCTGGATGCAGAGTGTATGTGGATGAGGCATGGAGCAGTGTGCTGGATGCAGAGTGTGTGTGGACGAGGCATGGAGCAGTGTGCTGGATAGAGAGTGTGTGTGTAAGGAGCAGTGTGCTGGATGCAGAGTGTGTGTGGACGAGGCATGGAGCAGTGTGCTGGATGCAGAGTGTGTGTGTAAGGAGTAGTGTGCTGGATGCAGAGTGTGTGTGTGGACGAGGCATGGAGCAGTGTGCTGGATGCAGAGTGTGTGTGTAAGGAGCAGTGTGCTGGATGCAGAGTGTGTGTGGACGAGGCATGGAGCAGTGTGCTGGATGCAGAGTGTGTGTGGACGAGGCATGGAGCAGTGTGCTGGATGCAGAGTGTGTGTGGACGAGGCATGGAGCAGTGTGCTGGATGCAGAGTGTGTGTGTAAGGAGCAGTGTGCTGGATGCAGAGTGTGTGTGTGGACGAGGCATGGAGCAGTGTGCTGGATACAGAGTGTGTGTGGACGAGGCATGGAGCAGTGTGCTGGATGCAGAGTGTGTGTGTAAGGAGCAGTGTGCCGGATGCAGAGTGTGTGTGGACGAGGCATGGAGCAGTGTGCTGGATGCAGAGTGTGTGTGGACGAGGCATGGAGCAGTGTGCTGGATGCAGAGTGTGTGTGTAAGGAGCAGTGTGCTGGATGCAGAGTGTGTGTGGACGAGGCATGGAGCAGTGTGCTGGATGCAGAGTGTGTGTGGACGAGGCATGGAGCAGTGTGCTGGATGCAGAGTGTGTGTGGACGAGGCATGGAGCAGTGTGCTGGATGCAGAGTGTGTGTGGACGAGGCATGGAGCAGTGTGCTGGATGCAGAGTGTGTGTGGACGAGGCATGGAGCAGTGTGCTGGATGCAGAGTGTGTGTGGACGAGGCATATCATACAGGCTATTTTGGCTCCCTCTTTTGGACTCGTATAAATAATCTAGTGGATGTGTCTGTGACAGTGTGTGACTGTCTGTGTCAGTAGCCATCTGAGTTTGTCAAGGCTCCAGTGTTCTGATACAAAATTGTTGTATTTCTTAATAAAACACATCTGCGTGACAGGGAGACATGAATAAAGCAACAGCTTCAATTTAATATTTACAATGTGACACACAGCATTTAACAGATGCAGCAGTGCAGGGACTGCTACAACAGTAGTGTTCAGTGGAATAGATATCAGAAAAGAGGGTTATAAAGTGACCCATTTAAATCAGTTAAATGGCTCTGCTTAACAAACTCTTGAGAGTGAGTGAGCATAGACAGCTGACAAAGTCTGAAAGGTAAGATGTCTACGTTAACTAAGTGAAACGCTGGTCACATCCATCTTCACAATGTCTTCATCGAAGCAGTTATAACATTTATAGCTTAGCGTGCTAGGCATTTGATCTCTCAGGCAGTAGCAGCTGAAGACCAGTCTGCTCACAAGGAGTGACACAGCCAAAATACATTGATAAACACTAGTTGCGATTGCTCGATTTAAAAAGGTTGTGTTGCAGTCGACAAATATAACCTCTTCATCACCAAAAGCAGTGAAGCACTAACTATTTGGCAGCTGTGTTAAAGCAACCCCTCAGAACAAGTGTAATAAGATATTGCTGTTGGTAATAAGCGTCCACCAAATTCACCAGAACAGGAGTGAAGATGGCTCCTTGTACAGTGACAGTATAAGCCCAGCATTTGTTACTGTGGCTTATAGTCACTTGCCATCATTCTTGGTCATCTTTGCGGTGACAGCTAGCCCACTGTGTGGTTCTTCAGTGTTGTATAGTGTTAGCCCACTGTGTGGTTCTTCAGTGGTGTGCAGAGTGTTGTGAAGCTACATTAGCAGCTAATGGGCATGATTAGGGACCATTAGACGCAAGGCTGTCAGCACGTTGGGAGGCCAGCCATCTTTAGCAGGTGGCCATGGTTGGGGCGGAGATGCTACGCTTCCTGAATGCACAGGTCCATATGGTTTTGTTTGTGCACAATCTGTTGAGTTTGTCACCGAGATAAAAGTGACACACAAATCCAAAGTGAAGGCGCCGCAGCAACACCTTGTGCTTCTGTAACGCCTTGATACGGTTACTGTGAGGCCATTCGCACCTGGCATTAACATGTGTTTTCTGCCATCAGATTGCAATCAGATTGTGCTTGACCACTTGAAAGTACAGGTGTAAACACCCCAAAGACACAGTGAAGATGGATTGCAATCTGATCGGACAAACCACATCCGGAGGTGGTCAGGGACGCATTGTGTACACATTGAACACAAGTGTAAATGCAATGTGTCCTCTCAATCTGGATACAGTAACTGTATGCGGATTCAGAGGACACCCATTTTGGGTGATCAAATTGCCATCAGATTGCAATCTGATCACCCAAAACGCATGTTAATGCCAGGTGTATGGCCTCTATGTGTTGTCTTGTTGGGCAGCATATGTGTCAAGGTTGCCACCCACCGTGTACTGTATAATACTGAATCAGCCCATAATGTTCAGAAAAACTTTTTTCTACGTGATTTACTCAATATGAAATGTGATTTGTGCCGTGTTTTAATCCTAGGCTGATAAAAGTGAGGAAATATGAGTCAATAAACTATTTAATTCAAAATGAGAGAGTAGCAGAGAAACGGAGGAACAACAGCTAAGTGCTCTCCCTCTGGCTCTGTTTTGGGTGCACAGGACACTCACATACACACTGTGTGTGTGTCGTGTATGTTAAGGTGACCAGACGTCCCCGATTTTCGGGGACAGTCCCCGTTTTTGGTGACCTGTCCCCGGCTGGAGCTGTCCCTGAAAATGTCCCCGATTTTCTACTGGCGTCTGTGGATGACTCTATAGCTCTAGCAGGCTCATTCTACCTACAGCATCCGTTGGGACCAACAATGCCATGCTACCTTGTCGGGAAGGGGGCTAAATAATGAATTTTGAAAAACCGGCATATATGGTCAATTTCAAAGGGGACCCTTGACCGTTCTCATCTCAAGATATCTGAATGAGAATGGATTCTATGAGTCAATGTTTTGATCCAGGCATCCAACAAGTGTTTTGTTCTGCTGCAGCTCTTTCACTAGATCTTGAACAATGAAGAAGCAATTAGGACTCCACCGAAAATACTTTTTGAGATCTGAGGCTATTCATAAAACATCTGGCGCTGTAGGTTCGGAAGGCCAGGCCAATGCTGCTGGGGAACACATTGACATTTTGTAAAGTGAATGACGTGTGTGTGTGTGTGTGTGTGTGTGGGGGGGGGGGGTTGTACTGTTTATTACAGTACAACAGCCATGGACAAAATAAATTAAACTGGAATCATCCCCCATTATTATTTCATAGGTAATAACATTGGATATTTTTATAATATAGCCTATTGATTGCCGGACTGGAAATGTCCTCGATTTTCATTTGATAAATCTGGTCACCTTAGTGTATGTGTGTGTGTTGGAGTGTTGTGTGTGTTTTGCGTTGGGTATTGCTGTGATGGTATTCACCTTATGTTCAGACCTTACAGTGGGCCAAATTCTTCCGGGTCCTATTAACACTTCCGGCGGCCACGGCGCCAAATATGAAAGAACGTCATGAAGAAGAGAGTTGTTTTTGTAGCGGACAGCGCAGGGTGTAAAACAAAGAACGTAGCCTACTACTTTGAGCTCGGTACACAGCAAGCAAGCGGAGTATCCACTGTTAGCCAGGTCAGATAACATTATCGTCGACAATGACGAGCACTTTCTTGTAAAACATACCTGGACTCCAACAAAGAAAGCTTCAGAAGGTTTTCTGTCCTCCGAGCGCAGCTCGAGCCACTTACGTCTATAAGACCCGCAGACGTTAACGTAATTCCCTGGAATGCGAGAATTAACGAGCCAGTTACATGGCGTTGCATTCTTAGACATTGCCATTTGCTTTTATTTGGTATGTTACACACAATTGGCTAAACTATTAGTTAATTCAGAGTTAGATTATATTGGAGCAGCCAGCCATTTTTTTTCTTTCTTTTTTTGCCGGAAGTCGTCGAACGACCACACAACCAGGTCAAATGGGCGTGGCTACATAAGGTGAATAGGTTATTGTGACTAAGGGCCCTATTTTGGGGGCATTTTACACTTTTTGAAAGAAAAAAAACTCCATACATCTTAAAGGAACACTCTGCCCATTTTCAACCAGCTTTGTATCATTAGAACATCAGTAGTATATCAGAAAACTGTAAACGGTTTTGAAGTCTGTCATTTAATTTGACAGTTATTGAGTGTTAAAGTGTGTACCAGTGACATCACTGGTCCACACTAACTCAAATTAATAACTCATTAACTCAAATCAACTCTCAATAACTGTCAAACTATTCATCATTCATCTAGTTTGACAGTTATTGAGAGTTGATTTGAGTTAATGAGTTATTAATTTGAGTTAGTGTGGACCAGTGATGTCACTGGTACACAACACTCAATAACTGTCAAATTAAATGACAGACTTCAAAACTGTTTACAGTTTTCTGATATACTACTGATGTTCTAATGATACAAAGCTGGTTGAAAATGGGCAGAGTGTTCCTTTAAAGAGTTCATGAGAATCCCCCCCTTATAGGACCAATGCATTTTGCCTGTAGCTTCCTGGCAGCCACCTTCCTGTCATAGGGCCAAAATGGACAATAGCCTATTGTATATTGGTGCATTCAGCCCAGGACAAATTAGGAACCTGTGTCACATTGAATTGGAATTGTAGGTTTAAAATGGATTTTGCATCTGATAGTTTGCTCCAAAAGCTACATGCACTCTGTCTGCCATTCACAGCTGTTTGTGGACAGAGTGTGAATGTGGACAGAGTGTGATTTTCAACAGAAACAAAGAGGGAAATGTCTTCCAACAATGAAACAATGTATGCAATCAACAGTGAGAGCTGTTTGCAAAATCTACAGTATCAGAGTATTAAAGGAACATGGGAACATTTGGGGAGATTTGCCTATTTGCCATATCCCGATATGGCAAATAGGCTAGCCTATCCCCATTAAGTCACCAAATACACACATTTCCAACAGCTCCAAAACGCTCATGTTGTGACTCGTACATTCACCACGTTATGAAATAATAACGCAAAATTACGAGACGTTGTAATTGTCGAAGCAAATACATATCCGGAACTCAGCTTTCCTGACAGAACCGCTGGGCCTCAAAAGCCCCATGGCAAATAATGTTACTTCCATCAACAAAACAAAAGGCTTATCGGCAACAAGAAATGGAATGTGGTCAAACGTATAAGACAGAGTTTAGCTGGTTAATTTCAGATACAACAGATACATTTAGGCTATTTGCATAGGGCCGTGCAGTGCTGTCCACGGTGCTGAATGGAGCGGAGGAGAGATAGACAGAACACATCACTTCGGTTCAGCCAGCTTTTCGTGGTTGTTAATAGAACTTTCATTCCGAATTCTATTTTTCTTTCCTTTGTGGCATTCCACAGAATGGAAACGACGTGGGGGTGCAAACAAAACAATATTTTTTTATTAAATTGATGACCCTGTCTCTGTTGGCTATTATTTTGTTGATTTCAGCAGTCATCTAATCATTCATAAATTCGATTATTTTATGTAGACCTACCATTCCCTAAATTGTGCGAAGACACTCAGTTTTAACAGGTTTAATAAGCTACTGGCTTCACCACTATTGTGAAATAATTGTGTTAGGCCAGGGGTTTTCCAACTGATGGTGCGTGGTCAGGGACCACCTGCAATGCCTTCACAAACCACCAGGGGGTGAGGACCACCAGTTGAAAACCCCTGTGTTAGGCTATTGCAGGGGTGGCCAACCAGTCAGAGACTAAAGAGCCCAAAAATAGCTGTGGTACTGCAAATGGCCACATCATGTATCAGTATCAGGCTGTTCTCATTCACAATTCATACTAGGAGGCTTGGCCTAGCCTAGCTATAAACACCGCTGATATTTATTTGATTTCGAGATCATGGACGATGCAGTTGAATTCGATGGCCACACATATCTATTTGAGCTGGCCCGTGCAGCAGTGGTGGAATAGGAGCTTCTGTATCTCTACCAATGTGACAGACAGCAAACCACAGGCTGCGGACGTATAGCACAGAGGTAAAATAGATCGTTATTTTTCTCATTGTATGATATAAGGATATGAGCTGCTGCTGAGTGTCACATTTCACATGCCCTGAATTCCTCGTTTTCAGCTCGCAGGTCAAAACAGATTAACGTTTCCGCGCTTGTTTATCAAACCGAAGTTATCAGGGTGAATTAAAAATCATATTTAAAGCTGAAAATAAGGTCCAGGTTGTTGACCTCTAATGATGACCTTTTGCACACCATATGAACCACTGCGTACTTTATGGACTTTTTTTTTAGATAAGCACAGTTTGCACTTCTATCATACAATCTCCTCGGTATGCTTGTTTATTGTGTTTACTTTTACTATGTGTTTTTTTTTTTTACTAAATGTATATTGTCTTTTATCAGCAAAGTTTGGGGCTGGCACTTTTAACTTTCATTGTAGCTTGCTACATATGACAATACAGTTTCCTTGATTCCTTGATACAAAGGTAAAGCCATGTGGAGCAGCACTAACATAGGGGGTGTGTGTCTGCGATTTTGGTCGCAATGTCTATGATATCATGTCACTCGAGCACTCAATGATGTCATCAGTGATGGTCACTTGAGCAATTGTGATGTCACTGATGATGATGTCATAGGTGAAGACAGTGATCCGAAGTTGAGCAATTGTGCGCTGAGTGATGTCACTCGAGCACTCCATGATGTGATCAGTAATGGTCACTCGAGCAATTGTGATCTCATCAGTGATCGAGCGCGCGTAGCGTGAAATATTTCTATCTTATAATAAAAATTAGAAGTTCTGTGTGTGAGTGAGCAGAATTTTGGTCAGCCACAGCTATGCCATTTTACGTGTGATCGGGCTGAAACTTTCAGGAAGTGTAAAGAGCACCTGTGCGCGTGACCTGACAGAGCCAGATTTTTTAATTAGGTAATTGCCCTAATTAAATAATAATGTATAGTGCTGTGTCTTAAAACTGAAGAAAACATCCAAATGTTTTTTCATCCTCAGTCATGATGGTCATGATGTTATTTCATCTAATTTAGACCTGTAACTACCTCTCCACCTAAGTTGGTCACAAGTTAGCCTCTTGTCTTCAGCTTACAGTACAGAAAGTTGTGGCTAGGATTTTAAATGATACTAAACAAGGAGACCATATTACTTAATTTCTATCGCCCTTATACTAGTTTCCAGTCAGTTGAAGAATTAATTTGAAAGATTTAACTGATTGCTTTTAAACTTCAGCATGGTCTGGTGCCTAGTGCAGCTGCTGCACTGTATAGCCTATTGCAGAATTAAGAATTGTTGAGTCCTTATCTGATCACTATTAATTCACCCGGCTTTAAACACCTCGGTTTTCCTTTGTAAAAGTGGCAAACTCTTGGTACTGAGTTTTATCAAACATATCTCGCTCCTCGTGCCTTGAAAGATTAATTGTTGGTATTTAGTGGCAAATGGTACATGCGTCAAGAATAAGTGTGAATTACACACTGCCTTGACTGCCCACGGCATTAATTAACCCACACTGCTGCCAGCATGTTGAGCTGCTGCTGCTGCTGCTGCCAGAGTGCAGGGGACAAACACTGTAAAAACATACAGATTACAGAGCATGTAAAAGCTAGAAATTTCACATTTTGTTCTTCTCTTTGTTCCCTTTTGGTTCCGCGTTTAGATAACGAATCGATAGTGCTACAGGTGAAAGAAGGCTCAAACTGCAGAGATCGGTTTGCAGCCAGTTGGATGCATTGCCTCCAGTTAGCAAAGATCACACAAAGCAGTCAGGAGCTTGTCACAGCATGCCGGCACTCCAAAACTATCAGAGCGCAACACCTTACAAAGGTGACGGTAAGGTAGTGCTGAGGAGAATAGTGTGCGCAATTGCTGCAGCTTTCTTTGCACGGCACACAGGGGGTATCTGCAGCAGGAAAATACTGTACGATTGTTGGAGCTTGATTGCCATCGCCCACACGTTCTATTTTTGAGGCATCACACTGGTTTCTTATTTCAGAAGAATATCTTGCTTCTAGCTTTGAACATTTTGGGAATATATCGTTAGGAAAACATCCAGTTTCTGCATGGTTAAAAATTTGAAATTCATATTTATTATTATTATTATTATTATTATTATTTATTCAAAATAAAAATAAATAACAGCCTCTGAGTCAGTTTCTTCTTAGTAATTCTGCTAGATTCTGTTGGTTCAGCATGCATATTCTTGGTCATGAATGCTTTTGTCAAAATACATATTCAAACCCAGTCGCTCTATATACAACCATATAAAATGGCGTCAAACAGTTTCTTTCAAACTCATAATTTGCTGAATTGCATAGATGTTTGATTTAGGACCAGGCTCAAGACTAGAGGAGACAGAGCCTTCGCTGTAGCAGCTCCTAGGCTCTGGAATAGCCTGCCCCTCCATATTAGATCAGCCCAGAGCCTAGTGGCTTTTAAAACCCTGCTCAAAACGCACCTTTTCTCCCTGGCCTTCGACCCGAGTTGAGCCTGCCTTCCGGCAACCTACATTGTCTGTCATTCTTGGTTTTTATTATTTGTATCTGTTGCACCTTGTATTGCACCTTGCTGTAACAGTTGTATTCGTACTTGCTGTTTTCCATATTTTTAGTGTTTTTAATCTGTGAAGCACTTTGGTCGGCTTTTAGTCGTTGTAAATGTGCTCTATGAATAAAGTTGACTTGACTTGACTTGATTTGTCTATATTAACAATGTATAGGATATAGGTGCAACATAATATATCTGTTTCCTACCCAGTACCCACCCACGTTAACTACCACTCTGACTGAGATTGTCTTGCTTGTCCCCTTTGTCCCACAGCCACGTCTCTCATAGCGGCTCCCTGGAGGAGGTTCGTCTGGACGGGGACAGATTTGTGGTTGCAGCCCCGCGGAAGGTGGAGATGAGACGAGACCCAGTCCTTGGATTTGGCTTTGTGGCAGGCAGTGAGAAACCCGTGGTGGTCCGCTCAGTCACACCAGGTAAAGCAGGCAGTGAGAAACCTGTGGTGGTCCGCTCAGTCACACCAGGTAAAGCAGGCAGTGAGAAACCCGTGGTGGTCCGCTCAGTCACACCAGGTAAAGCAGGCAGTGAGAAACCTGTGGTGGTCCGCTCAGTCACACCAGGTAAAGTGTCTCTCGTCTCAGCTCCCAGACATTTGGAGAGCTCAGGATAGAGACTGAGAGTCCAAGTGGCTCAGCCGTACGGGGAATTTTAATACACCAGTGAGTCATTCCACCTGGGGCTATTCTCAACAGATCCTCCTCTCCAGAGGGAGAAGGAATCCTAAAATGTAAGCAGAAAGGGGAGAAGAAAGTTGTGCTATAGTGATGAATTACTGATTTTAACCGCGTTCAATGAGCAAGCATCTATTAGAGCCTTAAGGCTGTTACACACCAAGAGCGATGCGAATATACAGCACGGTATTGCAATGCGAATTTGTCAATCACAGCAATAGATGTGTACACGTCGGAAACGGATTTCGGAAAAATCGACCGTGGTCTGAAAAAATAAACATTGCAATAATGCTCAGCGAAACTTTGCCGTTGGTATGCATGGTTGCATTCACTGATATAGGTTCGAAAAATATTATTGACGTGCGCACACACAAAAAACGCCCCCGGTGTGTAAGGACCTTAGGCCCTGAATGCAGGAAACCAAGAAACGAAAGAACGGTTGACAGTTTGACCTTCTGCAATTTGTACCAGTTGACTGAACTCTTGTTTGGTGTGTGTTGGCAGGAGGTCCCTCAGAGAGCAGGCTGGTCCCAGGAGACGAGATCATCATGATTAATGATGAGCCAGTGGGTTCAGCACCCAGGGAGAGGGTTATTGACCTTGTCAGGTGCGACATCACACTATGACATCACACTATGACATCATGCCATTTTCCTCCTGTTAGCAGTGTTGTAGTACTTGAGTCCTGGACTCATTTTCACGACTTGTGACTCGACTTGGACTTGAGCACTGACGATTCGGACTTGGAAGTAGGAGATGAGGACTCAGACTTGTTCATTGATTAGACTATTTATTTTGTTCCTTTTCCTAATAAGCCCTAATAATTTGGCATAAGATATCGATAGCTATATTAACACCATGACATTATTCAATTTCGTGCAAGGGCAGGCACATGTGTTCCACCTACATGTGGATTCACGCTCATGTTCAGTAACTCCGGACTCGGACTCAGGTAATGGCGACTCGGCTCAGATTCTTCTTTGGTGAC
The DNA here is from genome assembly GCF_964638095.1 of Poromitra crassiceps. Classification (NCBI taxonomy): domain Eukaryota; kingdom Metazoa; phylum Chordata; class Actinopteri; order Beryciformes; family Melamphaidae; genus Poromitra; species Poromitra crassiceps. The sequence continues at coordinate 41,382,850 of NC_139627.1, read as the reverse complement.
CCGGACTTGAACACCGGGGGACTTGAGACTCGTCTCGGACCCGAGATATAGTGACTTGACAACAACACTTGCCTGTTAGACCTGTTGTAGATAATTATACACATTCTATCTGTCTTGTTGACCTTGTGAAATGCAAATAGCGGGAGTGTGCCCAAGTATTTACTCATCTCAAAAGTTGGACAAGGTGCAAATAGATTTGCATCAACACACAATTGCTTCTCCAGTATAACCCTGCAGTGAGTCAGTCTTTATTAAATGCCTGCATCTATTGAGTACTAACAAAACCCAAGATATAAGTGGGATGAATCATGAATGTAGTGCAGTAATCGCAGCCACCGACACCATTCGCATGATGATTCAGCTGGATGAAGGGTGGGCTGATGTGTTTTTCATGCGTCTCGTTAGATGGATGTCATTGTCACAGCTGAGTGAGTCGCTGCGAGCGCCGGGCCTGTGCTCACATGACCTGTGCTGCAGTCTGTAAACACTAGATTAGTGCAGTGAAATATACCCATGTGCAGGCCACTCCATCACCGCCCCCCTTTCGCCTGAACCCGGCCTCTGTCTCTGCAGTCAAATGCTGCGCTACACACAGTAGCACTAGCAAAGACACATCGTCTGCATCTCTGGGACACAATTCCCCTTTTGTGCTGCCACCCAATATGGTGTCGAGCTCAACAACCATAATGATCATTGGCCCGGCCTGTTTCTGATTCTGCTTCTTTACTAAAGGTGCTGTAAGCGATTCTGGAGGGAGTATTGAGTCACCGCGGTTCTCATTAATTAGTCAAATACTGATGCTTTGGGGTTGGTGGTCCGATCCAGAACTGCAACCCCAAGGTGTCAGTATTTTTCTACTTGGGAATGAGAACTGTGTTGACATAGGCGGATTATGACATGACGGGCCCCTGGGCCTGGATGCATAAAAGGGCCCCCCTCATAGTGCACATGCACATAAATAATAACTAACAGAAACATTCACCTGCATCTCAACAGGATTCACAGCACAGCCACCTGAACACTCAAAGCCAACAGCACAATAACAAGAGATTAATTCACATCTCCGGTCGATCGCGAAGGTAGTGTGGTCGATCGCGTGGCATTGGGGAAGAAAAAAAAAAAAAAAAAAAAATTTTTTTTTTTTTTTTTTTTTTTACTGTTTTTCCACTGTTTCCACTGTTTTTCCACTGTTTCCACTGTTTTTCCACTGTTTTTCCACTGTTTCCACTGTTTTTCCACTGTTTTTCCACTGTTCCACTGTTTTCCACTGTATACTCAGTGTATATATATATAAATAAATATGTTCGGTAGATCACTTTGACTTGGTCATTTTAAAAGTAGCTCCCAAGCTGAAAAAGTGTGGGCACCCCTGCAATACAGGCTCCAAAATGTACTTTTTTGCCCACCAGCCAAATAGCTAGTGAATGTTCACATTATTTTTACCAGCCACTCAATAGATTACCATTGGGTTTGTTTGTTTGGCTGGTGAATGAAGCAAATCTACCAGCCAGCCACTTGCATATTTTACCAGCATTTGGCTGGTGGCTTGTGCTAATTTGGGGCCCTGTCTCAATAACACAGGATTGACAGCGCAGGTACACTCAATTAAAGCCAAATGCACAATAACCCTCTACAAAGGCTTGGCACAAAGGTGAAATGGGCTGGATTAGTTTAATTAATAATTACATTAATTTTTTCACAGGTGTAGTACACAACCAATCAGATTCCCCTCTCTCATCCCCTTGTGGGGGAAGGGGGGGAGAGGGGGGGGAGATGGGAGAGAGCAGGGGGGGGAGCGGGGAGAGGAGAGGAGAGAGAGCAGGACAAACACGTACATCTACCAGCTGCTTGTTGTTGGCTTTCGGTTTGACCATGGTTAGTCATAGCGGTGAAGTGCACTAGACTCTAATGAGTGCACTTTTCTACTTTTCTTTATGATTATCTGTGTAGCCTCCGAGAGAGATGGTTCCAAAATGTTGCTTGAGGAGGAGGAAGAAGTTTTAAAAGCATCATGTCTCATCCCTCTATTTGATGCAGCCCTATGAACTGTTTGTGATGACGAACTCCTGCATCCTACGAGCTGAAATGTTCAACAGACCTGTTTCAAAGGTCTAGTGCTCTCTAAGTGTGCTGTGCACCTGTCTACCAGCTAATAGAAATGTCAATAAGTATAGAATGGATTGTTTTTCTCATGCAACATTTCAAGAGTGGACATTATTTATGCCCTGTGTTGTGGAAAATCTGCAGAAATCTGCCGATAAGCTTGAAAATCCATTCAAAAACGTTTTCTAAAAAAGTTTCCTAAAAAGCTTGCATTTCTTTTAAGGTAATCCTTAGTCACAAAGTCACTTTAACTTTAATTACAGTTTCTGAAATGATGGAGCAGAGCTTTTGCACACGTAAAAACGACAGGTGCATAGGAGAAGGGAAAGAGACGAGTGAAGTGAAACGAAGGACTCCCGCACACTGTCTCTTGACTGCTTCACTTGCAATTAAAACGTTTAATAGGCAGAAGAATAACGTTTGGGTACACAGACTTTCATCAGATTCTTTTTTGGTTTCTGAAATGATAAAACCTAAAAACTGACTTGGTTTATGTCTAATGTCTAGACACATTTCAAAGATGTGTTAATGATAATTATGGTCCGGGCAATTCTGCTGATGGACCATCATGTATTTATCATTTGTCCTGTTCTTCTCCCTCCTTTCATTTCTTCCTCTTTCTCTTCCTCTTCCTCCTCAAAATGCCTGGCCCCAACACTGCTGTGCAGCAGCTATAATTTACACTTACAATTCATATAATTCCGTTTCATTTCAACAACACTTGATCAGTATAAAGAGACAAGAATCTTAACGGACAAGAAGAAAATGTCATTGCTGTTACATTTAGAGATGGCAACTTGTATAAGATGCAGATTTTCATTATATAGTGATTTATTACATTTGTGGAAGTTATACAATTTTGAAAACAGAAGATTTTCACCTTCCTGCAAACATAACAAATCCCTGCAAACGTAACAGTTATTACGTTTGTGGGAAATGACGTATTACGTTTGTGGTAGGAAACTGCTATTACGTTTGTGGGAAACTTATTACGTTAGTGGGATTATTACATCATCATAAAAAGCTGCACATTTGTATTACGTTTATGGTTTATTACGTTTGTGGGATGTTGTTATTACGTTGGCGGGTATAACATGGATCATTTCATCCCGGGCCCGGGCCAAGATACGCGGTGGCCCTGCAAAGAGGCTCTGGGTTATGGGCCCCCTGAGCTCTGGGGCCCCTGGGCCTGGGCCCGATAGGCCCGTTCAGTAATACATCCCTGCGTGTTGACTCAATCCTCTTTGTCGAGTTCTCTCTCCTGAGTGGATAAAGTGGAATGGGATACCACCCGAAACGTTTCTCTTCTGTTTACCGCAAAGCAGAGTGACTGGGAGCCCCATGTTACTGACCAAACACTTTATATCAGTGATTGATGTCAGAATATACAGCTATATAACACTTATTTAACAAAATATATCACTTACAACAGCTTTAATCACTTTACTCTGTCCATGAATTTAGGGGAGCAAAGTTTAAATCTTTAATTATGGGTTTGTTTGTTTGTTTGTGCGTGTTCTCTGCAGGAGCTGCAAGGAGTCCATAGTGTTGACCGTCGTTCAGCCGTACCCAGTGAGTCTCTCCATCTTCAAAGTATTCATTCCAAAAAGGAACACTTTCCACTAGGCTGTTTGTGCGTTGACTTCATTTGATAATTAGAAGGATAAACCCCTTGAGATGAACCATCTCGTTTTCGAGTCCTTAACACAAATATACAGAAAATATTAAAACAAAACAAGACAAATACACTCACACATACACGGGGGGGGGGGGGGGGGGCTCTGTCAGGCCTAGCCACTCCCTCCTGCTCTGACTTTGTGAATGCAAGACATGAATCATGCCCATATGTCTGTGCTGGCACTTTAGCAGTGATTCTGTAGCGGAGTATAGCCTGGCTAACTCGACGGGAGTCCGAAAAACGCGGCAATCTTTCCAAGTATTCTTCATGTTGTAGCGTGAGATCCTCGCAAGACCCCAGATGAACCTGCCGCGTCGACAATTACCAGAATCATGGTGCACCAGATGGTGATGATACAGTGCCAAGAGCATATATTCTTGTTTACAGTTCATGCAGTAGATGGAATCCTGCATCAATTCCCACCAAAAATAAACCAAATCATTTCCACTTTATATTGCTCGCTCACTGAAAACAATGCCTAATTGTTCCCAGGAGTTGGAGAAAACCTCATGAATATTAGTCCAAAAACAGTAATTACAATGATTTCCCATGCACGCACACTTCTCTCTAAACCTTTGGAACTGATTGTTTTGAAATTACATCCTTACACAGTTCATTTCAATTAACCACATGATGTCTCAGTATCAGCTAGGCGTGTTTCAGGGGAAAGAGCATAATAAGTGTTATTCTCTGGAAAAAGGCTCTACTTGGTTTGCAGAAGAAGAAGGATGGGGAGTGTGCGGGATCCCATAAGACACAGAAGAAAAGGAAGAGCAGCTTGTCTAATCTGCTCTGTAATTGCTCCCGTTTAGAAGACACGGCTTCGTAGCCTTAGCGACGACGACGACACACCACCAGTGGTGGTGTCCTTCCTGCATGCCCTTCCACAGGCCCATCTTAATTACATCGGTACAGTCAGTCAGTGGGGAGAAATGGGAGGTTCGGATGAAAACGCGTATGTTGTTCGAAGAAGGCGGCGTGTCCTTGAAGCTGTAAAAACGCATGACTCATCATCACACATGACTGTGGCGTCTCTGAAGGAGCCATACTTGTTACTAACTGTGCTTTTTACTCCTGTGTCGCCCCCCCCCCCACCCCCCCACCCTCCCACCCTCTCTCTCTCTCTCTGTGTCAGTCACCCAAATCAGCGTTCATCAGTGCAGCCAAAAAGGCCAAGTTAAAGTCTAATCCAGTTAAAGTCCGCTTTGCTGAAGAGGTCATCATCAATGGTCAGGTCCCTGTAAGTCACACTGATTCATTCTCTACTACGCATCAAGGTTGTGAATAGGCAATGATTACTGCTGATTGGAAACTATTAAAGATGTAATTCTTCACAGTCACTTTCACAGCCGGCCCCTGAATGTTCACTCATTTTCTCTCGGGGTTCGTTTAATTTACAGCATTTCCCACCTCAACTCCCACTGATACACTTGAACAGTATAATCAACCAAATCAAGTGGATAATTGTGATTTGTCTGATTCTCATTCCATCCCCAGGAAACAGTGAAGGACAACTCCCTTCTCTTCATGCCAAATGTTCTGAAGGTGTACCTGGAGAACGGGCAGACCAAATCGTTTAAATTTGACAGCAACACATCCATTAAGGTAGGTGCTGGACCCCATGGTTCGCTGTGAAGCTTTCCAAGGTATTGCATCATCTAAAGTGATGTTCGGTTTAACTCGTACATTATTCATAGTTGTACTGTAGAGTCTGAAGTACATCACCTTTCCGCACCGTGGCCTGCAGAAGGAAGCTTATCTGTGCTTGAATTACGATGCAGTCAAAAAGCAGTTTGTTCGTAATTAACTGTGGTGCTGCAGGGAGAAGTTGACAGGAGATTCGCAGAAAGGCAGTTGCGTTTGAAAATTCAGAGTGTTTATATTTGTCATATTTTTGTGCATGCTCAGCCATGAAAATGATGCATGGATACGACATAATGGCACAGCGCTACATATTGCATTCACACTTGGTAGAGTGCTGAGCACATGGGAGCTGCGGCGTGTCATGTGTGTGCCCATGTTGTATTCATGTGGAATCTGTCTATGTGACAGGACGTCATCTCGACCCTGCAAGAGAAGCTCTCCATCAAGAGCATCGAGCACTTCTCTCTCATGCTGGAGCACAGAGCGGACGGCTCCGCCAGCAAACTCATGCTCCTGCACGAGCAGGAGATGCTAACTCAGGTGAGACTCGGTGCCGCGCGCTAAACCCAGTTGACTCATACCCTTCTCTTCACTGTACAGTGAAATACTCTTACCAATATTATAATATACAGTAGGCTATGCTGCAGACGGAATGTTAAATCACTGCTGTGACATAGTGTATCTTTACCTTCTATTCTTCCATGTAATAATACTAACACAGCCCGTAATTTGACATGTAGATCACTCCTGGACAAAGTTAATATTATATGTACTCTGTAATTTTACACTGTGCCCACTGAAAAATAATCTTTAACAATGTGCTCTTGTGGTTAGGTATTCTGCAGACACAAACCTGTCACAACTAATTGGACATTCCTTCTCGTTAACTTGTGCTCTAGGTGACACAGAGGCCAGGGGCACATAAGATGAAATGCTTTTTTCGCATCAGCTTTGTCCCAAAGGACCCGGTGGACCTGCTCAGGAGAGATGCAGTAGCATTTGAGTACCTCTATGTTCAGGTGAATATCAGCAGATACAGTACAAGACAAGACAGCCACGTGATATCCTGCTGATGCTTCTATCTCGTGGTGGATATATTGTGATGCGTTTCTCTTTGTGTTATGCTCTTATAGAATGACAGTGTGTTCATCAAAAATATCCCAGAACTAGCGCATGTCTAGAGAGCACTGGCCACAATATGGCTGCCATAGGGGTTTTGTTGTCTTGCATTTGGTGGTAAGTAAGAAGTGTAACCTCCCTCTGTCCTGTCCTCTCCCCCTCTGTCTCCTCCTGCAGAGCTGTAACGATGTGGTGTTGGAGAGATTTGGGTCAGAGCTGAAATACGACACAGCCCTCCGTCTGGCTGCCCTGCAAATGTACATTCTCACCATCAATACCAAGCAGTCGCAGAAGGTTTCCCTCAAATATATTGAGTAAGTGGATTCGCTTTCAAGACTCAACTGTAGGTCTCCTAAATCATTGGTTCTCAAAGTGGGGTCCGGGGACCCCCAGGGGTCCTTGAGGGGGTTCCAGGGGGTCCCCAGCACAAAAAAAGAGTAACGTTTTATTTTCACAACAATTCCAGCCATAAGTAACACAATTATGACTATTTTGGTCATGGGTTTCATACACTTTCTGTAATAAAACATCTAAAAGTGTGACGATCCTGGGGTCGTTAGGCTGATTGGGTGCACCTGGGCCCATGCGCTCATTGGGCTTAAGAAGACCTTCAGACCATTCAGTCTCTGTTTAATGTGGTTTGTGTTGTCTAGTTATTGTTCCTTAGATTTAGTTAATACATTATTATTGTTTCAACTTTTGCTTTCGTCTTACTTTTTTGAGGGTCGTCACAAAAGCTAAAATCTTATCAGATGGGGGACCCTGTGACAAAATCTTATCAAATTGGGGTCAGTGGTATAATTTGTCTGTTTAGGGATGCAGACTTGAAAAAGTTTGAGAACCAGTGTCTAATGGAGCCCTTTAGTTGTTTCTGCTGTTGCTAGTGGCAGTGCATTTATATAGCGCTTTTATCCAAAGCACTTTACAATTAGTAGGTGCATTCACCCATTCATGCACCGACGGCGGCAAGCTACCACCCAGGGTGCCGACACACCATCGGGTGCAATTTGGGGTTCAGTATCTTGCTCAAGGACACTTGGACATGCAGACTGGAGGAGGCGGGGATCGAACCACTGACCTCTTTTATCCAAAGCGATTAGTGGACAACCCGCTCTACCTCCTGAGTAAACAATGCTGTTTACACAATCACATGATAAGCACCAGTGTTAGACTAGTAGTGCTGTTCTGCTGCGATGCCAGACTACACATCCCTCCTGGTTGCTGAATGATTCCCATTGTATGGTGTCAGTTAATCAATGCAGCGCCTCTCTGTGACGTGATCGATCACTAGTAAAGAATGATGATTGACTGTTTGCCTGGTGCTGGAGTGACCCTCTGTAACCAGTGTGGCTTGTGGCTCTGCAGGAAGGAGTGGGGTCTGGAGTTGTTCCTGCCTCCTGCCGTGTTGTCGAGCATGAAAGAGAAGAACATCAAAAAAGCCCTGGCTCACATCCTCAAAACCAACCAGAACCTGGTGCCGCCCGGGAAAAAGGTAGTGTGAAAAAAGAACTCTCATAATTCGCCTTCTCCAAAAAACCCAACCCAGTTCTCTCTCTCTCTCTCTCTCTCTCCCTCTCTCTCTCTATCTCTCTCTCACCCTCTCTCTCTCGCTCTCTCTCCCCCTCCCCAATATAAAAATGCCCCTTCACTTTGCTACACATTTGAAATGATTTGTGACTGCCACCTAGTGGAAGTGCTAAGATCATAAAATAATGCTGCTGGGTGGTTGCTACAACATTTAACGCTGCAAAAAAGATGTTTTTTAATTACATATTTGTTGTGAACTAAATTTAACCAATTTCTGCCTGTTAACTAATTTCTCTCCTCCCCCCCCCCTCCCCAGCTGACTGCCTTACAGGCAAAGGTACATTATCTGAAGTACCTCAGCGACTTGAGACTGTATGGAGGACGGGTGTTTAAATCCATACTACTTGTGAGTGTTACCTCCTATCTTATTCAGCTAATGTGTGACACGATGGTGCCAAATTACATTGCACATAGATGTTGTATGTCGACAAGAAAAGGCTGAACGTTGGGTTGCCTCTCTCCGCCTGCTTTACAGCAAGGCGAGAAGCATACAGAAGTGACTTTGCTGGTGGGGCCCAGGTACGGCATCAGCCACGTGATCAACACCAAAACAAACCTGGTGGCTCTATTGGCTGATTTCAGTCACGTCAACCGCATCGAGATGTACACGGAAGATGAGAAGATGGTTAGAGTGGAGCTACACGTTCTGGACGTGAAGGTATAACAAAAAATGCAGCAGCACCTTTCAAAAGGAAATATTGTGCAGCATATAGAGAACATTCATAACACCTAATTAATATTCTCTGTGCTGTTCCTGCTGATTGCTTTTGCAATAATACTCCAGTATTACCCGAAACCAACTGCAGGTCTATAGCCTGTTCAGCAGTCATTATAATCTCATTCTACAGCCTTCATTGTGTGCTCATTGTCATCTGCTTATCTCCCTCTTTCACAGCCCATCACTCTCTTAATGGAGTCTGTTGATGCGATGAATCTGGCCTGTCTGACTGCCGGCTACTACAGATTACTGGTGGACTCTCGGCGCTCCATCTTCAATGTGGCCAAAAGCAACACAGAGAATATGTTAACAAGTATGTCTGAACTGATCGAGTGTTAAAGGGACAGCTCACCCTAAAATAAAAAATAAAAAAAAATAAAAAATACATATTTTCCTCTCACCTGTAGTGCTATTTATCCATCGATTGTTTTTAGTTGCTGAGTTTTGGAGATATCGGCCGTAGTCATGTCTGCCTTCTCTCCACTCAATACAATGGTACTGGATGGCACTCGGCTTGTGGTGCTCAAAGCGCCAATAAAATACATTTGAAAAAAATCAACAGCAATGTTTCTTTCCAGAAATCATGACCCGGTTACTCAAGATAATCCACAGACTTGTTGTGAGCAGTTGCATGTAGGAACTATTTTCTTTTGACCGAACTACGCAAACTAGCTGCTAGCTAGTTCCTACATGAAACTAACAGCAGCTAGAGCAGCAGCTAGCTAGCGGGTGTAGTTCGGTCGAAAATAGAAAATAGTTCCTACATAAAACTGCTCACAACAAGTCTGTGGATTAGCTTGAGTAACTGGGTCATGATTTCTAGTAAGAGACATTACTGTTGAGTTTTTCAATAGGATTTTTTTGGGCTCTTTGAGTACCACAAGCCGAGTGCCATCCAGTTCCATTGTATTGGAGAGAAGGCAGAAATCTCTATGGCTGATAACCCAGACAACTAACATAAAACAATCTAAATGGATAAATAGCACTACAGGTGAGAGGAAAAATGTATTTTGGATTTTAGGGTGAGCTGTCCCTTTAACATTCAATTCACAACATCCTGTAGGTGGCGTGCGAATGCACCTATTCACGAGTGGTTCCTCTTTGCAGGCCGTGAGGCAAGAGGAAAGCAGAACTACCAGGCCATTGAGTGGACATACAGCACACCATATAAAGGATGTGAGGACAGAAGCAACCAGAGGGGCAGCCGGGATTTTTCTGACCAGGAGTGTGAATACCTCGAGCGCGGGAGATGTGAAAGTGAACCGGTCTACATCACGGAGATCCACCAGCCCCCCCAGCACACCATGCACATGGCAGAAAGAGCAGAGCGCTGCAGGGCCCCTCACCCCCAATCCTTCGTCAATGCCCCCAGGTCCAAACCCCAGGACTCTCCCAGGAGCGCCAAGGTCTCCTTCATATTCGGGGACCCTCCCTTAGACGGTGTAAACCCCCAGAATCTGGGCTACCAGAGACTGATGGACGAGAGCCCAGAGATTCTAGACACTCACGGCCCCATATACAGGCATCTCGAGGAGGACTATACGTGTAAGTTGATGCATGCCATGGAGGACGGGGAGCGGTATCAGTACACCACCAAAATCTTTGGTCCGACCGAATGCGTCGAGGAGCCTCTGCTGCGGGACATCTGCTACGCGGAGACGACGGACGACGCCGAGGACGAGGATGACATCAGCTGTGAGGAGGACATGGTGATGAGTGACATTGACAAGCCAACGTTCCTGTCGCTCTCAGGGTCCAGCGATGACATCATCGACCTGACCTCCCTCCCGCCGCTACCGGAGGGTAACGATGAGGAGGACAATGACGTGCTGCTGCACTCCCTTAACCTGGCCATCGCTGCTCCGCCTCCCGGCTTCAGGGACAGCTCCGACGAGGAGGAGCAGCAGCAGCAGCAGGGGCCCGGGACGCAGCCCCAGGGGAGCTGCGATATCCCGGTGTCTCTCATAGATTCAGTGCCCACCCAGGGAGCGGAGGGCCAGGGAGAGCCTCTGGACGATGCGGTGGTGTCCACTTTGCAGGCACTCGAGGACCTGGCTGCATCTGAGGAGCAGAGTCCCGCGCAGTCAGAGAGTAGCACAGGTTCTTCTTACACTATTGTAACGTTTATTCATTAACACCACACGATGTTCCAGCCATTCACCTTTGATTTGTTCTTGTTGATTTTTTTTCAATAAAGCCCATTTTGTTCTATGTTTCCATTTTGTGTGAGTATTTCTTCATTCATTCAATCACATACTAACGGTCTTCATTACCGCATCATCCATTTTGTTGGGATTTGTTCTTGTTTTGTGGATCATTTTGATTTTCTCATTTGTCAATTTCAATGAACCATCTTTAGCATGCATTATAACAGCATTTTGGAGTGTCATGAAGTATTATTTGATTCATATTTAATAGATATCATTTAAATTGAAATGTTACATACTGTCGTTAGTCATTATTACATTTCCAGTGTTATAAGTAACATGTACTCTATAGTATGCTTACATACTAACATTGCCATTACATTCATTTCAATGCAATTGCAAAGTCACAGCCTACTATTAGCTTTATATTGTGCTTCCTCCCTAATTGGTGACATTTGCCATGTGCCTCAGATGAAGTTGTTAACGAGCTGTTTGTCTTTCTGTGGTACACAGGTGTAGAAATATCACGAGCATTTAGTCCAGAATCCTCCTCAGATTCTGGCAACGAGACCAACTCCTCTGAGATGACAGAGAGCTCAGAGCTGGCCACCGCTCACAGACACTCCGAGAACCACTTGAGGATGCATATAGCCATGACAGAAGGATACCGCACTCTGAGTGAGGAAAAGGCAGAGTTCATTGCACCTGGTGAGGATGGAGCGGGAGCCATGAACTACAATGCCCAAGAGCCTCACGGGGAGGAGGCGAAATCGTCGGCCGTTTCCTCCTCCCAGATACTTCACTCGGACGGCGGCGAGATGGAGCCTGAGACCATGGAAACGAAATCAGTGACTGAATACTTCACTAATCTGCACATGGGCTCAGTGATGAGCAGGCAGACGAGGAGACAGAGAGAGGCGGAGGGTCGAGTTCAGGGAGAGTCCTGTGAGTCCTCTGATAGAGCCCACATTCATTCTCAGGAGCCAAATAAAGAGGAGCCCCCTCATCTGGTGGGGAGGTATAACGCGTTCACCGTGAGAGATTCCCATTACTTGAATCAGCTCGATTTGGGCCGAACTCACTTTAGAGAGAGGCAGCAAAAATGGCAGCGAGGGCCCGGAAACAAAATGGCAGAGGGCGTCTCTCGAGAATGTGGGAATGACTCACAGGCTGCCCACGCAGCAGACAGGTTGGCACTGAAGGGAGAGAAGCAGGACTGCGAGGACAGAAGCCAGCAGTTAAATCCTCGTCTCCGCTCCCCTTGCACAGGGCCCCACACTGCAGAGGATGCAAATTCGCAGGATAACGAGCAGCAGCAAATCAAGATGGCGGGCTCTGAGCAAGACGTGGCGCGCTTATACGAATACCACCTGAGCAAGCGCGTGCCGTCGCTGCAGAGCGAGGGCATCAGCTCCCTCCAGAGCTCGCAGTGTTCCTCCATAGACGCCGGCTGCGGCACGGGCAGCAGCAGCTGTGCCACTCCCATGGACTCCCCCCTGTGTGCGGCGGAGAGCACGCACGTGCTGTCAGACTCCTCCTCCTCCTCCTGCTCGCACAGGGGGCTGAGTTATGTAGCTGCGGAGGAGAAGGCCTATCATGGTCCCCCGGGCCAGGGGAAGGCCGGCCACCTCATGGACCCCACCCTTCTGAGGAGGATCCACGCAGCTACTAGTGCTGAGCCGGGGTTTGGCACCACACGGGGCGGCGGCCATAGAATGCCCAAGATAAAAGAAACCACAGGTAAAACTAAACAGGGGGGTGCCCTCTTTGATCTACGTGTGTCTTAAGTGGATGTAACGAACGCAAGCGACACGCAATGAAGCTCTTGTTGAATGATTTAGGTCAGTATGTGATATGTATCAAGTAGCAGCCGTCAGCAGTAGCTGACTCATCGCTGAGAAATAAGGGCGCCAAATCTTTTGAAAGGGATGCCATGTCTGTTTTCACATTCCCGCCTACTTACAATACTAACACTTGATAATCTATCTACTCTTAAGCAGTGTTGGGGGTAACTCATTACAAAAGTAACATATTACATATTACTTTTAGCAGTAACTCAGTAATGTGACTTATTACCAATAGGATTTCAGTAATATTATACCAGTTACTTTGTCAAGTAACACAAGTTACAAATGCAGTTACTTTCTTTTAATCAAAGCATTTTAATAGATACAATCATTTCCTAATCAAATTGTGTGTTTTTATGCACACACAAAAAAAACACTATAGATGACAATAACAAAGGAAAAGGATAACATTTAGAATTTTGGACACTTTACACTGACTTCAAGTCATGTCATTCTGCTACTGCTGTTATTTTGGTGAAAGTAATGCAAAAGTAGTGTAATAAGTAATAAGTTACTCTACACAGACAGTAATATTGTAAAGTAACTTATTACTTTCAAATTAAATTAACTAGTAATATGTAGTATATTACATTTTGAAAGTAACTTGCCCAACACTGCTCTTAAGAGATGAATGAATGGAGGGAAATGCTATTATAGATCAAAAGTGTATGGTCAGAGGGATGCTTAACAATTCTCTTTGTTTTCCTACTACCCCTAGTGTAGCTTGCACCAAGCTGAAGAAGGTTGGGAGAGAAGACCCATCCTTAGCTCTCTGCAATGAGACCAACGCCACCACCACAACCACCTCACCGTCATATTTCAAGAGTAGCACAGAGCCCAGAGGGCAGCCACAGGCTTGCCCTGGGCCCCGCCCACATGCCCTGGCTTCCCCCTCTAGCACCCCCTCATGTGGCCCTAGAACAGGCGGCCTCAGGAAGCTGAGGAGGAGCTGGAGTACCTTAACGCCAGGTTCTAGGAGCTTCGCACTGTTAGAGAAGACCAAAGCCACGCTTATAGGGAAGAGTGGTGTGCAGAATGTCCCGTCGCAATGTAACCCCAAACTACAGGGGAGATTCTCTGCCAAAACCTTGCCCAAGAGTTGGTCCCATGGCTCAGTCGATTCTCACTCCTCTGGTAGAAGGCTCTTCAGAGGGGCCTCCATGTTGCTGCCGGTGCCAGGTGTGCCAAGGCTGGATACAGCTGCCTGGAAGTGCCAGTTCAGTCACTGCTTCCTAAGGAGAAAGATGGATGCTGGTGGTGACGGTGAAGACAGAGAGAAGCCCTCGCATCGTCTGTTCTCTCTTGGCCAGAAGCTACAGCAGCTCGCGTCCACCAGCACAGTCTTGAAAGGAGACCACGAAGTGGAGCAGTGCAATACGGCCAGTGCTATGACTGACATGAGCCTTGAAGCAAGGCTGGCCCGTGTGAACTCAATGAAGGGGAAGACCTACAGCCTCCCCACAGGATTCGGAGATGCACGGAAGGACGCCTTGGAGATGATCGGCTTGGTGCGCTCCAGTGTGGGCCAGCTGTCCAGGGGTGAGAGGCCTGAGGGCAGTGAGGCCGACCTGGGGAAGTTCACCCAGCTGCTGTCCATGCAGGCCAAAGCACTGGGCGGCGCCTGCAGTCAGATGGCCCTGGAGCACAGCAGTCCCGAGGAGTTACTCCTTACCCTGACGCACAGCTTCCACACTCTCTGCTGCCTGACTCAAGCCTGCATGTCACTAGTGGAAGGGCTGAGTGTCGAGAGGCAGCGTCGCGAGGTGGTCGCCAAGGTGGACGAGGTGGTCATGAACTACGTGTGTCTGCTCAAAGCTGCTGAGGCGGCATCGGGAGGCTCCCCCAGTGACCAAAGTGTGAATGCATTGACACATCACTCGACCACCATGTCTGCTATTATAAACGCACTAACTCACTTGCTGAAAACACTGCTCAACAAATAAACTGTTGCTCCCCTTGTCCTGATTATTGATTTCAAAGCCATACGTAAGAGACTTGGGTTTAACAACCGATGTGAACTGCTGTGAAAAACCTTGCCTTGTCTATACAGTATTTTATTATGTAAAGTAAAAAATGAATTATATGAATCATAATGAAACTTTTAAATAGATTACGGTATATTAAAGCCTCTATGAACTATAATATGACCCCCCCCCTTCCCCCAAGTATATGATTAATATTATATAGGGATTCTGTTAATGAGTTATCGATGATCTTTGGGGGCCTATCATGTAGATTATCAAAACCTTATTAGTATGTACCTTGGTTACAAATTATATATTATGTTGGAAAAATGATATAAAAACAAACAGCTCTAGACAAATCATTGCGCAAGACAAGACATGATAAAACAAAAATAGTACATATGACTGTAATCTTTTCACTTGCTTGATTCACTTTGATTTCATGAATACTTTGCACACATCACCAAGTACTTTCCTGTTATTTTTGTCACCATAATTAAAAATATATATAATAAAAGTTTTAAAAACTGATTCCTTGTCTCTCTTTACTGCATATACTGTATGTCCTGTACAAAACCAGGTTTGTTTTCTAGTACTAATGCTAATACTTTCCCTTTCAATTGTTCTCTGAGGTAAAAGTATAAAAGGGTAACAGAGTGGCTTTCTTAAAATGACATTATTCACACTGAAAACTTGCTTGACCCATGTTTGGCTTCATAACTATGTTTAATAATTAATAATTTTACCATTTACTCAGGCCTGGGTGATGGTAATGCTCTTGGCATCAATGATGATGATGATGGTCTGTTTCCATGTGGGGGGCTGTGGAGTGAGAGTTTCATGTTGATGCATATACAAGACCTTCTCCTCGCCTCCTTTTCATTGCAGCTGGCCATGCACCCGCATTGGCTCTCTCAAATCAAGGGCAAAAGAGACTAGATACTATCTGGACTGAGTGCTAGTAAATGTTATTCAGACAGATACTGTAGCCACAAAACAGCAACAGATTACAGAACTATTGTTATCGAATTAGTGGGTTCACCATGTGACTACCAGGGAGGGAAGTTTGATGTGGTTGTTGTTGTATTGCTAAATAAGCACGAGTTTCATTTTCCCCTGCAAACAGAAATGAAACCGGGCTCTACCCACTGGTACTACTGAACAACCCTGCTCCTCTAACCGTGCTATTTGTAAGAGCAAGATACCATTATTTGGAAATCACCTTTGACCTTGTCCTATTAAGTCTATTTGTATTATATTTCACTGTATAAAGCTCTTTGCAAATAGGCTACAGCAGACAGTCAACAGATGAATGGAAAATATGTTTTCAGACAGAGCAAAAGCTGGGAGATTTGGATGTGTCTGACAATAGGGAAGTGATTCTGGCTAGTTATAGATATACAGTAACCCAGCCACCTGTTACTTTCACCTCCACCAAAAGAACCAACTTACAACTGATCATCAATGCCAGATTTCTTGTCGCACTTGATCCAACTTGACGATAGAGTGCATTGTACCTCTAACTCTCATGTGAACCATGGTCTTCAACCTGGTAAGTAGCAATAACCTTCACAAAATGACTTCAATATTGCATGGCATGTGAAAATTCAAAATGCTAACAAATAAATTGCATGTTGGCTTGGAATGAAGGGATTGTACCTGGAAACTACCTGGAGAAATGGAAAATGGAAATGCCGTCACACAAGCTTAGCACATGATTTACTCAGACTCAGAACGTTCATTCTTGATATTTATGACAGATTGATGTCCCGCTAAATAGTTGATTATGACTATGTGCATTGTGATGCCTTGGTAACTTGGCGACTGCTTCTTTCTTGCCAGAGGAGAGACTGTGCTTCCGCACAGGTGTGTGTAGCACTGCTGTGCTGCTGTTTCTCCATATTGGCAGCGACTGGCTCGTACCCAAAAACCCTGCCGTGTGATGTTAGCGACGCCAGCAATGGGACTGTGGTGAAGGTGGACTGCACTGAGAGAAGCCTCCGAGAAATCCCCAATGGCATCCCAAGAGACACCACCAATCTGACTCTGACCATCAATCACATTCCTAGTTTAAACGCCACGTCCTTTCAGGGTCTGGAGAACCTGACCGAGATCAACATGAGGTGCAACTGTGTCCCCATCAGAATCGGCCCCAAGGACCGCATGTGTACCGCGAGTGTGACAATTAAGGAAAATACCTTTGCCAGCCTGAAGAATCTGCGAGCGCTGTATCTGGATGGCAACCAGCTCTACAGCATACCCAAAGGCCTGCCTCCAAACCTCATCCTGCTGAGCTTAGAAGTAAATCACATTTATTACATTTCTAAAGAAAACCTCTCTGAGATTAGAAATGTTGAGAGCCTTTACCTCGGTCAAAATTGTTATTATCGTAACCCGTGCAACGTTTCCTATGAAATAGAGGACGGTGCGTTTTTACAGTTCAGCAATTTGACATTGTTATCTGTTAAGTCAAACAACTTATCCTATATTCCACCCTTATTGCCCGCAAGTCTAAAGGAGTTGTATCTCTATAACAATAAAATTGAAGAGGTCACAGAGGAGGATTTCCAAAACTTAACAAATTTGGAAATTCTAGATATTAGTGGAAACTGCCCACGTTGTTACAATGCCCCATTTCCATGCGAGCCATGCCCGCACAATTCGCAGCTTAAGATCAGCGAGACAGCGTTTCAAACTTTGACCGAACTGAAGACGCTGCGCATGCATAGTAACTCTCTGACATACGTGCTTTCTGCGTGGTTTAACAACTCGAAGGAGCTGAGAGTGCTTGATCTCTCTTCCAACTTTTTAGCACAAGAGATAACATTCACTTACTTCCCAAGAGCTCTGCCCAAACTGGAAGAACTTGACCTTTCATTTAACTATGAACTCCAGAGGTACCCTGCAACACTGAAACTGAGTCAGAGCTTCTCAAGCCTCAAATCCCTTAAAATACTCCGACTAAGGGGTTTTGTGTTCCAGCAACTAACCCCACAGAGCATCAGTCCCTTGAGATCTCTACCCAACCTGGAGGTTGTTGATCTGGGTACAAACTTCATTAAAATGGCCAACCTTAGCATTCTGATGGAACTTAAAAGCTTGAAAATAATCAATCTGTCAGACAACAAAATATCTACCCCCTCTGAGGGACAGGCGTTTGTTGGATATTCTGGAGGAGAGTCCTTGTATGGGTCTCCCATGTCTGGTGCTCACGAGTACCAAGGTAGCGAGGTGAGAGAGATTCATTATTTTAGATATGATGAATATGCACGCAGCTGCAAATACAAAGATAAAGAAGTTGGAACAGTTAATTCATTTGTCAATAGGAATTGCAGTCAGTTTGGGAAAACTCTGGATGTAAGCAGAAATAACATATTCTTCCTTCACTCAAGATTTTTAAATTTTGGTGAGCTGAGATGCCTTAATCTGTCTGGAAATGCGATGAGCCAAAGTTTGAATGGCTCTGAATTTACTAATCTAAATAATTTACAATATCTGGACTTTTCATGGAATCGCCTAGACCTGCTCTATCCAACTGCATTTCAAGAACTGAAAAACCTTGTCATCTTGGACATAAGTCATAACAACCATTATTTTGAATCCGAGGGTTTGACTCACATGCTTAATTTCACTATAAATTTACCAAAGCTTAAGGTATTACTGATGAACCACAATAAGATCTCTACTTCCACTAACACAGAGCTGGTGAGTTTTTCTCTAGAGAGATTAGAGTTCAGAGATAACCGTTTAGATTTGCTATGGAGAGATGGCGACAGCAGATACGTCAATTATTTCAAAAAACTGGTTAATCTGAGTGTGCTAGACATCTCCAATAATAACCTCAATTTCATTCCAGAGCAAGTGTTCAGTGGTTTTCCAGACACACTATATGAGCTGCACATCAAAAACAATAAACTGAAGGTCTTTCATTGGGGAAAACTAGAAGTTCTACCTTCTTTGAAAGTCTTAGATCTCAGTGCTAATAGCTTAACTACCGTTCCAGATATGCTTTCCAACTGCACCAAATCTCTCAATAAGCTCATCTTACATAAAAACCAAATTATACGACTCTCCCCAGATTTCCTCAAGGATGCCTACAGTTTAAAATATCTGGATCTTAGTTCCAATCGTATTGAACAGATTGAACAGTCTAGTGTTCCAGATGATGTTATTGACAAGATGGACATGCTGCTCCTGCACAAAAACAGGTTCCTGTGCACTTGTAATGCCACTTGGTTTGTGGCATGGCTCAACCGGACCACTGTGACCATCCCTCGACTTGCCACAGACGTGACCTGTGCCGCTCCAGGGGCACAAAGAGGTCATGCCGTCATCTCAGTGGACCTGCAGGCCTGCCAGCACAACTCTCTGTCCATCCTCCTCTACATCCTGATGACTTCCCTTGTCCTCAGCTCCCTCACCCTGTCCATCTCCAGCCATCTCTTCCTCTGGGACGTCTGGTACATCTACCACTTCTGCATGGCCAAGCTCAAAGGCTACGGCCGCCTGTCCTCCCCGAGCGCCGCCTACGACGCCTTTGTGGTGTACGATAAGACGGACGCGGCGGTGTCCGAGTGGGCGGTTAAGGAACTGTGTGTTCAATTGGAAGAGCGCGGAGACCGTCGTCTGACGTTGTGCCTGGAGGAGCGAGACTGGATCCCTGGATGCCCCCTGATCGACAATCTCTCCCAGAGCATCCACCAGAGCAAGAGGACAGTGTTCATTCTCACCAACAGCTCCATAAAAAGTGGGAGCTTCAAGATGGCGTTCTACATGGCCAACCAGAGGCTACTGGATGAAAAGAATGATGTTATCGTCTTGATCTTCTTAGAGAAAGTACCATGCCGGTCAAAGTACCTGAGATTACGAAAGAGACTCTATAGGCGGTCGGTGCTGGAGTGGCCAAGAAATCCTCAGGCCCAGCCATACTTTTGGTTCAGCCTGAAAAGTGTACTGGCAACAGAGAGTCACAAACAATATAGTAATCTCTTCAAGGAGACACTTTAAAAAGACTCATCAAAGACCAAGATGTTCTGTTGGTTACAGTATGAATGACATTTAGTTATTCATGAATTTTACATTGTCCTGATTGAATGTACTACAGTGTGTGGTTATGTTAACATTTAATACACATGTGAAAATTCGGACAACATTAACGGGTGATTGTGTGCTGAGGTTATTGTTAATTCTCAGAACAACTCTATCAAAGAGGAACTAATGAAAAAGTAATTGTTTCCAAACACAATGTATTTTTATAATTGAATAAATCAGAGGAAGCAGTGAGAGTGATGAGCGACCAATATACTCCAAAAGGGGGAAGTGGAACTGGTGTACTTCTCCAATTCACATACAGTAATACCCAGGATTCAGCTTGTTAGTCAGCTTTATGTGGTTTCAGCTGCGTTTTGTGTGTGCGTGTGTGTGTGTGTGTGTGTGTGTGTGTGTGTGTGTGTGTGTGTGTGTGTGTGTGCGTGTGTGTGTGGTAAGTTAGAGATAACGGATACAGTCATAAAGTAAGCTTTCTCAAGAATGAGTGATATGACGTGCGCTGACAGTGAAAACAGATGTAGTTCTTCCTGAATAGTTCTTTATTCATTGTACTTGATAGATTGCAAAGCACCTGAACCTTGCCTATTCAAGATAGCCTTTCAGGATCATAAAGGATCAATACTGTACATGAACAATGGTAAGTTTTATTGATTACTATACATTTTAGTGTCATTTTGAAGCATTGCTCATTGTAGATCACAGCAAAGTAGATTCATTTACTGTGTAAAATAAAAGATTTTGGTTGATTTTAAATCAGAAAAGCTTTCATTTTTTCATCAGCACATATCACCATGAAGCTGCACATTTCAAATCTGTCTTGATCTTTATTTTGCATAGTGATTTTGTGCCACATTTGCTAATGCTAAGACATTTTACCACTAGATATTGTTTTTGGTCCAACCACCTTTATTTGAGTACAAACATTTTTGACTTTGTATTGTTTGGTGAAAGTTGCTTTGCATTTTTGATGATGGAGTGTTGAGCATTGATATTGTGCTAAATAATAATAATAAATAATAATAATAATAATAATAATAATAATAATAATAATAATAATAATAATAATAATAATAATAATAATAATAATAAAGGTAATAATAATAATAACAATAATAATAAATAAATAAATAATAATAAATAAATAATAATGATGATAGTAATAATAATGATAATAATAATAATCATATATTTATGAAGAGGAAGTCGATTTCTATTGTTTTCCAGTGTTAAAGTTTATCTGCAGACAACTGCTACCTGCTGGCTACTTTTGGTGCTATTCTGAAATAGCAATTTCCCATTGTTAAAGCCCTATGATCAAAGTTATTACATAATACAAATGAAAGTTACTTGTTTTTGTTGTCCATCTACAGACTACTGCCACATGCTGGACACACTTGGTACTATTCTCTCTCTGTTGCCATCATGGGATCCAGCCTGCTGCGTGTAAGCCTAAATGGATGTCACCGCAGTTTCCATGTGATGTCAAAAACGACGAGAATGCCTCTATGATTGTATTTCAATGCAGAGGGCGATATCTGGAAAGAGTGCCTGAAGGAATAACTAGTAATGCAACTGAGCTGGACTTATCAGAAAACGACATTGAGAATATAACACTTGAAGCATTTTCTAATCTGGTGAATCTGACTGTACTTAATCTCAACCGGGCGAACCATAACAAGGGACTGAAAACCATCGCTGAGGATGCTTTCAAAAACCTGAAACAGCTGCATGCACTGAGACTGAGTGGCAATCATCTGGTGAAAATTCCCAGCAATCTCCCTCTCATGTTGGAAACCCTTGAGCTAAATAATAACAAGATTATGTTGTTGGATAACAGGAGCCTTACTGGAATAGTGAATGTGACAAAACTATTGATATCTAAAAACTGTTATTCCTGGAATCCTTGTGGGCAATCCCTTACTATTACAAAAGACAGTTTTTCAGTTCTGACCAAACTGCAAGCTCTGGACTTGTCCTATAACAATTTAACTGAAGTTCCAAAAGGAATACCCAAATCACTAGACACATTCATGCTTATTTCCAACAGAATACAAGACATTTTGTCTGATGATTTCCTTGGGCTACCTAATTTACGAATCCTTAAAATACAAGGGAACTGTCCAAGATGTGGAAATGCTCCATATCCTTGTGTTCCTTGCCCTAACATTTCTCTTAACATCCATCGACAAGCATTTGCCAATCTCACACAGCTTGAGACATTGGATTTAGGAGGGAATTCACTGAAGTTCATTGAGCCCTATTGGTTTGAAAGTCTGCACAATCTCAAGAACTTGTTCCTCCGATTTAACTTTTTACAGACCGCTATTGTTGCTGACATGAATTTTTTAAGTTACCTTCCCAAACTAGAAAAACTTGATCTTTCATTCAATTTTGGGATAAAGGTCTACCCTCCAACAGTAAGACTTTCAAAGAATTTTTCAAAGCTAGTGTCACTTAGAACTTTGCATTTAGCAGGTTTGGTCTTCAAAAACCTCGAATCGAAAACACTCAGTCCTCTGTATGAACTCAAAAATCTCTCTTCATTGAACTTAGGGACTAACTTCATTGTTCACTGTAACTCCACCGTATTCAGAAAATTCTTTCACCTGAAAATGATATACCTAGCAGAGAACAGACTGTATCCCGTTTCAGTGAACACAAACAGTCCTCCAGGCCCACAGAGGGCAGGCAATGTGAAGTCAGACCCTTTTATGCCACCACTCTTACAGCCCCAACGTGACTTCTCTTATGAGATATCTCACCGCTTTATCAAGCAGGAGTGCTTTAACCGTGGACGTGTGCTAATCCTCAGCTCAAATAACATCTTCTTCATTACTCCAAAGCAATTCGAGGGCTATGGAGACATGTCTCATCCTATCGCATGTCTCAACCTGTCCAACAATGGCTTCTCAGCAGCACTAAATGGAACAGAGTTCTCATCACTGCCGAATGTGACCTACCTGGACCTGTCATTCAACAGGATCGATCTGGCCTACGACAATGCCTTCACAGAATTAAAGCAACTAGAGGTACTAGACCTTAGTTACAATCAGCACTACTTTGAAGCCTATGGGATAACACATAATTTAAACTTTTTAAGAAACCTACCTGTTCTGAGTGTATTAAATATGAGTCATAATCACATTTCCACATTAACGACAAAGGAGATGTGGAGCAAGTCGTTAAGTGAGCTTCAGTTTCAGAATAATAATCTAGGGAATCTTTGGAGAGAAAGGGATGGCTCGTACGACAGGATTTTCATGAATCTTATGAATTTGACAATTTTAAATATATCCTTCAACAGAATTACAAGTATTTCAAATAACGTTTTTGAAAATGTACCACATAACCTCACCATACTGTGCATAAGTCATAATTTACTTAATGATTTCAATTTCAGTCAACTACTGGGTTTCAATCAACTTCAGATTCTAGATCTAAGTTTCAATTCTTTATCTTATATTACACCAGCAATACTCACCAGCCACACTTTGAGTGTGCTTGACTTGAGTCATAATCAAATTTCCCACCTGTCAGATGGATTTTTACAGGCTGCTAAAAGCCTTAAGACTCTTTGCCTTAACAACAACAAACTGACTATTATCAATCAATCCATCTTCTTACCTGAAAATCATATTGAAACCTTGTTCTTGCAGGACAACCCATTCCAATGTACCTGTGATCTATTAGATTTCATTGTGTGGATGGAAAAAGATGACAATCATATAAAGATCCCTAGAGTGACCAGTGTGAAATGCGACACACCAGCAGACAAAAAGGGTCAAGTGATGATTCTCTTTGACATTAACCAGTGTGTAAATGACAATGAGGCATTCTTGATGTGCATTTTCTCAAGCACCTTCATTGTTGTTACTATGTTCATGGCAACAGTAGCTCACGTATTTTACTGGGATGTTTCCTATGTCCTGCACTACCTGAAAGCTAAACTGAAGGGCTACCGTTCCTTGACCTCACCAGAGAGTGTCTACGATGTCTTTGTAACTTATGACACCAGAGACCTGCAGGTTTCAGAGTGGGTGATGGAGTGCTTGCGGGTGAAGCTGGAGAATGAGGGAGAGAAGTCTCTGCCCCTGTGTCTGGAGGAGAGGGACTGGCCCCCTGGAGTCCCACTGGTAGACAACCTCACTCAGAGCATTCGATACAGCCGCAAGACGCTCTTTGTCTTAACCGAGGCCTACGTTAGGACCGGGGCGTTCAGGCTGGCGATGTACCTGGCCCACCAAAGACTACTGGATGAGAATGTGGATGTGATTGTGCTGTTGATGCTGGAACCTGTGTTGCAGCACTCTCACTTCCTGCGCCTGAGGAGGAGGCTGTGCGGGGAGAGTATCGTGGAATGGCCCGGAATGGCAGCTGCAGAGCCGTGGTTCTGGCAAAACCTGAGAACCGTTGTCAGAGTAGACAACCAGGCCATGTACACCAAGACCTACTCTAACTACTTCACCAGCAAGTGAAGCAGGACTCAGGACAAAGGAACACTGTATCTGAAAGCTATATCTTTTGGAATAATTGTATATCTTTCCTTTGTGCACAATAGCTTCAAGACATTATTATACATCAAGCCTGGTCCATTTTGACTTTACAGTATCACTCTAGGATGTACATGTATAGAAGCAAATTATTCAGAAATTATTTCATTATTTTTGGTGATTCAGTTCAAATGAAGTGTAATTTATTGTGATCTGTGTGGAAATGTATGAATAAATTACTTATTTTCAAATCTCTGTCATTTTGTTTGCTTAAATATTGTATTGTATTTGGTCTCCATCTATACCACAATGCTTTAAACATGTTACACTAGAGAAATATAGCCAAAATCTGAATTTAATTAATAAAATGGCATGTTTCTGCATTTCAAATAAAGTTTACTTTCAGCTAATGTAAGGTTTTATGTTTAGACCATGGTTTAGACTAAATAATCATATCAGAAACTATTGTGTGTTATAGAAATTCAATAAGTCATATTTCAACTTCATAAAACCCAAAAGCACTGCAAACACTGCAGTGTCTTTGGGTTAAATTATAGTCTATCTGTATCAACAGTAGGCATACACATTATGACAGGGAGTCTGTCCAAGCATTAGTAGGAATTTCCATATGTATCCACATGGTGGCGTCACTGATACGTTTTCAATAGGAATAGTTGTAAGTTGAACCAGATAAGCATTTTAAGTTTGTACATCATAGCACTGTGTCTGGAGGTAACATTTAAAATCAGTATGGCAATAAAGATGTGTTCTATGGAGAGGAATAACATTTACATAAGTAAATGTGTTCAATTTAATTAATCAGATGCAGCTGGTCAGTGGAATTCTCTCTCTCTCTCTCTCTCTCTCTCTCTTTCTCTCTCTCTCTCTCTCTCTCTCTCTCTCTCTCTCTCTCTCTTCTTTAACTAAATGCAAGACCACACGAAAATGGATGCATCAATCGTAGAATATTTAAGTGATTTTCATTGTTCTTATTGCAAAAATAATGTGTAGGTATTTACTGTCAATGGTAGGAAGCAAGTAGGAAGTCTGGTTTAGAAAGGTTGAGGGTGACGTCACGTCACGTCCTTATTTGCATACTGCGGGGTATTTATTCTCTGATTGAGGCTCGCTGCCGCCACACACTGCCACAGAGACCAGGACGTAGCATACACACATCTGCGACTCCCGAACACAACTGTGGTGAGTACGTTCGTTATTCAGATTGCACGTAGACCTACACAAGTATATTAAGTCTGCTTTTACATTTGAAAGATATTGATTATAGGCGAGCCTCCGGGGCTTTTGCGGTTTTCTTCATCATTTCCCGATTTTCTATCTATCAAACTGTCGGGTGTTAACTAACGTCAATCTAGGGGAGTTTTGCATAATCTAGCCTCTTTAAGCAAAATGTTCTGAAAACGTTAACGTTAGCTTATCAAATGAGGGTAGGTTTAGGTGAAACGCCTTCTTCTTCGGTCTGTAGGCTACTAACGAACGAGACAAATGGTTACTGTTTCTAGTACCGATAAACCTGTTGTATTTGGCTCAACATGTTACAATGTAACTATGTTAAATGTGCCGTGCATTGCGCTTCGGAGTGTTGGAAATACGGGCTTTATCTCGAAGCAGTCTAAGTTTTTGAGACGCTGCCAAACAGGGCGGTGGTTCCTCCTCCTGACAAAGCTTTTCTCAAGGCAATAACCAGTGCTGAAACACGTGGATAGACGGCGAATTGAACGTGTATTGTTCCAATAACTAGCGAGTCTTTCTTAAAAAAATTTTTTTACCACTTTTCTGATTACCATGGCCGTGTCAATTTTGACTAACTACTGCATGCCAAATTGGGACATTTCGGTTAATGATAAAATGAGCCTGCTCAAGTAGGCTACAACTAGGCCTGCCATTACATTTAAATCAAATCCTTCTTGTCTGTCCCCCCTTTTTTTTTTAGAGCCCCTGCAAACATGTCTGACAAACCTGATATTGCGGAAGTCACCACCTTTGACAAGACAAAGCTGAAGAAGACCCAGACGGAAGAGAAAAACACCTTGCCCACCAAAGAAAGTAAGTACTATGGCCAGCTTTAGGATTTTATTTCTTTAACCCTTGGTTATTTATGTTGGATACATACTGATCTTTCCCTCTTTTTCAGCCATTGAACAGGAGAAGTCGACATAATGAAGACCCATCCTCCTATGCACTGTACATTCCACAAGCCTCGGCTTTTTTCACTTTTTTTCTTCCAAGTTAGTTGTATAGGCTAACTGCATCCCAGAGTTTCACTACTATTGGACAAAACAATGACTGTACAAACCCCACCCACGTCCCTACATCCCCTTTTCTACAGCAAGAAAATGACTACTGACTGGCAGTCTGTGTAAAGGAAGTGTGGCTTGATGTCATCATGGGGTCTTGGTCATCTGTTCCTGTGTCTGCATCTGGTTGGAAGTGTGGCGGTGCAGGGATGAGATCAACAGTTGAGCGATCCACACTCTGGCCACTTATGATGAAAGTGCTCACAAAGCAAGCAGTGATTGTTTTGTAAAGTTGAAATTCTGGAGTGCACAAGTTTGTTTTGATATGCAAATAAAAAAGAAACTACACTGTTTTGTGGCAGTTTTTCTTGATTGGTTTGACACTTTTGAGTTAACTTATAGGATGCCATATGCCAATTTTCCTTGCAGTTTTTGCCAGGCTGTGTCACATTAAATGTCACGGGCATATTGTGTTATATAAAATGCGTTCATACAAGGGAGTAAGGTAGTATTGCTTCTGTGTGCAGCCAGCACTGTCTGGCATAGTGTCGCCAACAGACTTAGAACTGCACCCACGGCTATTCTCACTGCAGCGGTTTGACAGCCTGCTCCAGTGAAACAATGCTCCGCTTGATGGAGTTGGCTGGTAGTGGGGAAGGTCAAGATTCACCTCCAAACTGGTTGCTGGAGCCCTGGGGTTAAAGCTCTTCTGAGATGCATGATAAACTGGTTACACTTGGATTAACCCAAAGGCCAAAAGTCTGACTTCCCTAATCTGTGTGTGGGCCGTACCTGGGACTTCGAAACATGTCATATCATGCTCGGTAACAATGTGGCAGATAATGTAATCAAAATGAATATGCATTCAATTCTAGTGGGGATTATATAGTACTTAATATGAAGTTATTCTAGAATTGTACTCAAAATCTTTTCCCATGGTTGGCAGATCTGTAGTGAGTTTAGTTTTCAGTGTTCCTCTCTAGCTGCTACTACCTAATCGGACCATCTGAGCATGACTAACATTGAGATATATAGGCCAACCCAAGCATGTGCTCACTTCCTGGAGTGAGTCATAGCTGCACCCATTGACAACTCGCCACTTTGTTGAACTTCAATTCAGATTCACTTTTATTGCCACGGTAGGTAATCAGATTACATGAGGAATTTGACTTTGTGTGTCGTATGCATCGAGTAGACCAATCTGGCATCTTTTACCTCCTATTCCAGAGGCCCAGCTAGTCTTTTTCCTCGTCGTGTCTTGCCTGGAAAAACGAGCCCAAAATGGGCCTTGCAAGCCTGTATAGCACACAGCAAGACTTCCTTCCTCACAGCTGCAGCAGGCCAGCTTGTTCAGCCAGCTCAGAGCAGGCGCCGTCACTGGTCCCTCCCCACTCTGCCTCCAGCTGTAGCTACAGCAAGTTCCCACAGCGAGGCCAATGAAAGCAAGTTGTGAGAACCTCCTCTGCCTGACAAGAAGACCCATGACTCCTCAAACACCTTGAGTGTTGGGTCAGACTCAAGAGTGGAGGGCTGCCTGCCAGAGGTATAGATGCTGCTGCGCTTTGTTGTCCAGTCAAATATATTATCAGCAACTGTGTGTTTTCTTCTGCTTTGTATTCAATAGTTTAAAACATTTGCAACATTGTACACTCCTTAGTCCTTATATGATTGATGATTGTTATAATGATCAAATGAACAGAAAATATGGCTGACAGAAGGTGTAGCTGCTGGTAACAGACTGCTCATTGAGCTCAGGAGGAGGCTGTGGTTCCCTGATGCCCTGTATGGAGGTGACAGGTACACAGTGTGAACAGCTTGAACCGGAGTGAGGCTGACTGTGGCAAGCGGCCCTAAGGCCGTGACGTGTGTTGTAATATACATAAAAGGCTGAAGGGGAAAACTGCACTTTTCTAAAGTACAGGAGTTCAATCTTTCTTTTCTGAATAGGTTTTGGCTGTGAAGCTGTCTTCAATACGTAAGTAAAAATGAGTCTGACCAGAGGCATATTAAAGAAGGTTAGATCAGGGCACCAAAGGTACAGAGATGGTGACACATTTTCCCATGCAGGATTCAGAGAGAGAGAGAGAGAGAGAGAGAGAGAGAGAGAGAGAGAGAGAGATATTACATAACTGCCTTCCAGGCCTGCAGTGTATCCACAGAGAATAACAGCTGTGCTGAAACAACAATGGACTCTGCTGAGGGGAGGGGCACAAGTTCATACTCATCCAATTCCCAGGCTCCAAAAGTCATTTTTAGTATGGAAAATAAAAAATAGGGTGTTAGTTATGTTCTATTTGCCATTTTTAGGACACAACAAAAGGTCACAAAATTGAAATCTCGCCCACAATAAGATGTGCAGGGCCAATAATGTAATAAATAACGTAATACCACGTTATCCAACAAAAGCCCACTCATTGCATGTCAGTCTTGGTTAACCCTATCCAGATGGAATATACTGAGAGTGAATGGATTTCTGAGAACCCACAATTCACTGTTGACCTTCTTCATTGTCTGAGTGGTGGTACGATGAGTGGGTGGCACACATGGTGGTGATGCCACCCCCCATCCATCCCCTACCAGCCTCATGTGTTTCTAGTCACACAACAGCCCCTCAGTGTCCAGCAACAATGTGTCAGCACAGAGGCTGAGAGGAGCACATTAGCCAATACTACACCCTGACACTGCAAGGTGTCACCATGCCAGACAGAGACACTACTGTCCCCCTCGACGCCCTCGCCACACTTTGATCATCTATTTTATAATAGGTTTTAGCCCCAACGGTTACAGCGACAGTCCCAGAACCAGCCACGTGGCCTGTCGAGGTGTCCACACCCGAACCATTACCTGCTCACTCAGTGTAAATTGCGACGCTAGCATCAGCTAAAGTAAATGTCAACATTTTCTGATTATTATGAAGTAATCTGTGTTCACTAATGTTGTTTGTATGGACCTGAGTTCCATGATGGTGTCGGCCCAGTCAATGACACATGCAAATGGCGGACACACTATAGGGTGATTGTGCTGAACTTGGCCCATGCCAAGAGAGGCCATCTGCCAGTGTTGTGACGGGCGGGCCACCCTCTGAGCCGACAGTGGGCGGGCCACCCTCTGAGCCGACAGTGGGCGGGCCACCCTCTGAGCCGGCAGTGGGCGGGGCACCCTCTGAGCCGGCAGTGGGCGGGGCACCCTCTGAGCCGGCAGTGGGCGGGGCACCCTCTGAGCCGGCTGTGGGCGGGGCCACCCTCTGAGCCGGCTGTGGGCGGGGCACCCTCTAAGCCAGCAGTGGGCGGGGCACCCTCTGAGCCGGCTGTGGGCGGGGCACCCTCTGAGCCGGCTGTGGGCGGGGCACCCTCTGAACCGGCTGTGGGCGGGCACCCTCTGAGCCAGCTGTGGGCGGGGCACCCTCTGAGCAAACAGTGGGCGGGGCACCCTCTGAGCCGGCTGTGGGCGGGGCACCCTCTGAGCCGGCTGTGGGCGGGCCACCCTCTGAGCCGGCAGTGAGCGGGGCACCCTCTGAGCCGGCTGTGGGCGGGCCACCCTCTGAGCCAGCTGTGGGCGGGCCACCCTCTGAGCCGGCTGTGGGCGGGCCACCCTCTGAGCCGGCTGTGGGCGGGCCACCCTCTGAGCCAGCTGTGGGCGGGCCACCCTCTGAGCCGGCTGTGGGCGGGCCACCCTCTGAGCCGGCTGTGGGCGGGGCACCCTCTGAGCCGGCTGTGGGCGGGGCACCCTCTGGCTTGGCCAGACTGCAGCTCTCTCACTGCAGAACACAGAGGCCTCAGAGTCTCCCTCCATCTCACTATAGATGCACAGAGACAGTGCTTAGAGCTCTAACCACATAATAATAGAGCTCAACAGTCATGTGACGTCTGCAGCCCCCGGATATGAACTCCCCATTCATTTTCTCCATAGACATTTCGAAAAGTTTAAAGGCTGGAACCAAGCCAACCTGAATCGTGAGTGACCCTAAAACATTTCACTTGGAGCAAAAAATAAAAAATAAAAAGGGGGGGGGGGGGGGGGGGGGGGGGGTCAAAAATTGAGGAATTCTCTTCCGGGGCTGGAGAGGTCACTTGTATTTTGAGTTTGCTGAATAGCCAATTGATTACTATCTCTGCTCATTTCTTTTGGTTAGACAAGTATGAAAGAGATATCTATAACATAAATTAATTAAATCAGGAGAGACAAGTGAATGGGTTAAAGATAATTGTATATTATATAACAGAAGATATAGTGAAAATTAAGTGTTGTCAAGAAAGTCTTTGGTGCTTTGGAGTGCTGTGCGTGTGCAGACACTGGTGGTGGCTGATGACTGCTGAGACTGATATGCGATCCTGCTGAATCTGTGAAGACTGGGCGGTGACGGGGAGGTGGAGGAGGGGGTGGGGTGGAGGTGGAGGAGGGGGTGGGGTGGAGGTGGAGGGGGTGGGGGTGTGTGTAACAGCAGCATGAACAGACTAGAAGAGAGAGAAAACTATTGAAGACCAGCAGCAAGATGATAGGCTAACAATGGAGGTGTGTTGCTGTGCTATTGGATAGATGTGACCAGCTGATGTCTCGATTGATGCCCCAGGAAATGACAGCCAGGAAATGATGAGTGAGCATGCGTGAGAGAAGTGAATGGCAAGATGGTACGAGAAGTCAAACTACAGGCCTAAGCATGGAAGAGATAGTCTTGGCGAACCTTCGTAAAGCTCCAAATCTATTTCACAACACACATCCCAGACTTTTTTTTTTTACCATTATTTATACTGGGGGAGTCTCACTGAGAGCAATGCTCTCTTTTTCAGGAGTGCCCTGTTCACATTCTCTCACACACACACACACACACACACACACACACACACACACACACACACACACACACACACACACACACACACACACACACACACACACACACACACACAGCAAGGTTTGTGCACATAAATGGGGTAAAAAAAAAACAATACTCTCACATGTTAATAAACCTCCCTTCATTTTTGCAGCAAACTCACTCACCTTTGAGCAGGAAACGCTAGCAGGGTGAAAGAAGGCTAGTTCCTACAGGTTATTATTATTGTGAGCAAGGGGAAGTGACAGATGTAACAGCTGCAAGCTGCAGCATGGTGAAACACATCTCGCTGTGTCTGCCTCCCTCCTTATGCTCTACCTTCAAACTCAACACCACAGCCATCTTTAGCCAGTTTCCATGGTAGCAGAGAGGTGCTTTTCACATCCAATAACTTCACTAAGGCATATTGTTGTTCAAGCAACAACGTGTTGAAATCAGTGCAAGTAATGCTGATTTAAAGGAATGTGCTTGTGCTAATAGTTCTCTCTTGAGACAGTACAAAAGAAGATTTATTTTTTCATGTGGCACATTGTAGTAGTTATTGATCAGGAAGTCACATGATCATTACAGTTCCTGACAATAACGTTGACCTCCTTTAACATGATAGTCAGTTTTCCCGCACGCCCAGGGGGAACTCCAGCTATCTACAAGCCAAAGTGAAGTATTTTCAGATTAGCAGCCAGGCCAAGAGAATAGGCAATTCCCATACGGGTAGAGTGGGAGTGTCAGTGACAACCTACTTTACCTGCCCAGGCAGGTTGTTCATGTTCAGGCACAGCTTTGCATTTTTTAGAGCTTTTATTCTAGCTCATGGCGATATTTACAAGTGCTGACAAGCAAACTGAACCTCAGCCAATGGTTTGTTTTGAGGCCTTGGAGCACACAATCCATGAAAGGTTGTGCTGTTTATTGTACTTTGTGGAGAGAGAGAGAGAGAGAGAGAGAGGGGGAGAGAGAGAGAGAGAGAGAGAGAGAGAGAGAGAGAGAGAGAGAGAGAGAGAGAGAGAGAAAGTTCTACAAATGACAAGATCTTTGCCAGGTAATATTCCATGTAGGATTGTCAAAACGCCTTGTTTTTTCTTCCCTCAACAGATACATGTCTAAAGACACAAGTGCGTGTAGTTCAGTTCTGGTGACACTGTAACAAGGAATTTCAGAAGCTGTGTTTGCTTACGTCACACTGGAGAATGTTTCCATCGTGACCATTTTTCATGGGGGAAGGAACATGGGAAAAAAACAACTTGGCAACACTCAAAGCTATTTTTAACAATATTTGTTATTGTCAGCATTGGCCATGTGAAAAGAGAACATACTCCTGACAATTTTGTTTTCCCCACAGAGTACTGTGATTGGCTGTGGAGCGATATACACAGCATAGAGATAAGCACTGATTAAACAAATCAATGGCATCTAGTTCTTCAGACTCTTAGATAGTGGCACCATCACATATTGATTTAGTTTAGGAAGGAGCATAATGAGACCAGGGCCTCTAATGGAAGGTTTCCAGGGGGAAACAAAGTGACATGAGATGAATAATTAAGCTGTTTAACTTAGCAGTCTATGCAAACCAAATAGCACCAAATGGGAATAGCCTATTTCTGCTATGCAATGTTGCATAACTATGTTTGTGTCTATAGGGCTTTTTGAATGGGGCTGAATGACCACTAAATCTCCATAGATAGCTGAGACATCTCATAGTGCTTAGCTTATGCTTATGCAGAACACACACACACACACACACACACACACACACACACACACACACACACACACACACACACACACACACACACTCACTCACTCACTCACTCACTCACTCACTCACTCACACACACACACACACACACACACACACACACACTCACTCACTCTCACTCACTCACTCACTCACACACACACACACACACACACACACACACACACACACACACACACACACACACACACACACACACACACACACACACACACACACACACACACACACACACACACACACACACACACACACACACACACACACACACACACACGTTCATATGCTGTTAAATATTATTTGATAAGATGTTTAAAAAAAATCTGTGATATTAATTCATATAAAACACTGCAGGTCATGTTCTTCATCATTGGGCATAGATGCATGATGAGAAGCAGATGTTGAGAAAAGGCGTTGGTGAGGAGTGTTCAGCTTCTTTATGATCTTAATGCAGGGAGCTATTCATCTTTGTCCTCATTATCATATCCATGGTGGGAAAAAGCGCCCGTGCTATTGTGTGATAGGTCAGCACAAAAGCTGAGGGTGTGAGCTAGCCAATCGCGCGACGTCCCACAATAGTTGCCATGAGTGACAAAGATATTCCCACAGATCTGCCTTGTGCTCTCGACTTCAGATTTGAGTTAGAGAGGAGAAATCAAGCAAATGTAAGCTGCTGAAAAAGCAATGGGAGCTGCATTTATCCATCAAAATGATTAGTTAACACAGATACACAAATAGATTGAGATGGATTAGTAAAGAATCTGCCTTTTAAAATGGAATAGAACAATAGCAAGCCCATAACAATGTTCTTTCTGCAAACTGGGGAGAGACAGAGTTCCCAGACCTGTTTCTCATTCCCTGAAGGGCGGTAGTGAATAGAAAACTACTACTCGGGACAGAGCGTCTCCTCTTACAGGTCACTCCTGGTTCTATTCCACACAAGTACGAGCCCAGGAGTCAAAATGGACTCAATAAGCTGCTTCAAGTCCATCCCGCCTCTAACCCTCCCCCCCCCCCCCCCTTCCTCCCTCCCATTTTCTCTCCGAATGGGCCTGGCCAGAGCTGTGTAAGAAGAGTTGCAACATCTCCATTCACTCCAATGGACCAGTTTTTTACTCTCAAGAGTTCCAGGAAGTAAGGTCCTGGATTAAGCAGCACTGTCGAGTTGCAGCAAAATGGTCCTCCGCTGACGCGCTCTCTCTAGAGGACACTAGGCCTGGCCAATTCCCTGTCCCAGTTGTTGCTCCACCCCGTCTGGGGAGAGCCGGCATAGACTAGCACATGCTTCCTCCGATACATGTGCAGTTGCCAGCCGCTTTTTTATCACCTGACAGCGAGGGGTTTCATCGCAGGACGTAGCGCGTGGGAGGATCACGCTACTCCCCCCAGTTCACCTCCCCCCCCAAACAGGCACCCTGACCGACAAGAGGGGGCACTAGTGCAGCAACCAGGACTCATACCCCGCTGGCTTCCCCACCCACAAACATAGCCAATTGTGTGTGTAGGAACAAGACGGAAGTACCGCTACCGGGGATTGAACCCGGGTCTCCGTGGTGGTAGAGTACTTTTACCTCGACATTGCCCAGACGCCCCAATAAGCTGCTTCAGGTTGACCACTATTTTAGCTAGACTCACTATTTTTGCATGAACCTTCAACATTCTTACAGAGAGAAATCCATGGTAGAAGAGGAGAGAGACCAGTTTCTCCATCGACAGTTAGCCTCAATAGACCAGAATGCAAGGCAGTCAAAAAACATACAGTGTTGTGTTTGGAGCAAGGGCTTGTGGGTAAATCTGGGATACGTAGGTAACCACTAACTGAAGTAGGAGTAGAAGAGGCAGGTTGAGGCAAAGCGGGTGCACCAAACATGTCATCACAAAATAAGTCCTGGAATGCATTCCACATCATGAAGGGGCATCTAACAGAGGCAGGGTGGAGACTTCCTTTACCCAAGAGACACAGAGAAAATGATTGGATGCACTGCATCGAAAACATAAATTACCCTTTCGGGGGATACATTATGGAATGAGTGAAATTCAAGTATGCTATTACACTAAGGCTAAATTACCCACATAGTAATTTCCTTCCGGTTTCAAAGCTAGTATTTTCCAAAGGAGGGCTTGTTTTGGAGCATGCAGCGATGTTACCACATACACTAACTATCTGACTGGAGAGAGCTTGATGACCATATTAGGAAGTGAGAAAAATACTTCCACACAAAGGTAGTCTAATTCCAAGGAGGAGTTTCCCCCCGGTGTTTACTCCTGAAATGTGTCAGTGGACTAGATTTTCAGTTCTTTTTTCCCCATTTCAAGTTATCCTTTGGTGTAGTAAGAAAAGCACTCTGCAAATCTGTCCAACCAACAGAGAGAGCTCATCTGATGAGCTAAGCAGACGTGTGTGTGTGTGTGTGTGTGTGTGTGTGTGTGTGTGTGTGTGTGTGTGTGTGTGTGTGTGTGTGTGTGTGTGTGGTGCAGCAGCGAGAGGGACGCAGTGCAATGCGATTCAATGCGACATGTGCA
>NC_139627.1:41224639-41344639 GCF_964638095.1 Poromitra crassiceps | reverse complement strand
TCTGTCATAAATGGTGACTGACACCAGCACAGACAGCAGCACAGACACCACTTGTACCTGAGCATGTTTTTGAGTATTTTAAGCTCCTTTGTTTACTTTACCAAATTCAATATACAATTGAAAGCACTGACATGTTACAGGTTTACTTTTTTTAAGCACTTGTCTGATGATGGGGAACTAGGGATGTAACGGTAACAAAAAAAATCACGGTTCAGTTCGATATGACATTCGGCATGTTTTCAATACAGCAAAAAAGTAGAAATGCCAGAGAAATGTTTATTTTAAAATGTTTGATTTCTTTTGATTTATTTTACGTATTTTTGTTATTATTTTCACAGTATAGTTAAACAATTTATTTCAATTTACGACATGTCTTTCTCGTCTCGGTTTTAGTTGACCATGATATCATGTACTGTAGATTTATAGAAGACCTGCACTGTTCAGCAGTCAAAGATTTGTTCGGTTTGCGATGCGTATTGAACCTAAAGCCTCGTACCTAAACGGTTCGGTACGAATACGTGTATTGTTCTTCCTCTATGGGGAACCTGTTTCTGTGAAGGCGACCAAAAACATGTTATTACCATTCCTCTCGGAAATGATAGCTTACACCGACGTTGACATGGAAGCTGTAATCATCCCCTGTCAAACTAATGTTTTGTGTTGTGCTTGTTTTGTGTTGCATTTGTTGCCAAGGTGTTTAACATGAAGTCATTAAGTGAGTAGTCTCGCTGGCCAGCCTCCCCTCCCTACCGCGAGAGGAGTCTGGCGCCGCAGGTCTCCATAGTGGGATTGCGATGGGCGGCTCTTAGCGGCAGTGCCCTTGGAAAATAGTTTCCAACAATGCAACTTGCCGTTTTCAGCGTGTAGCAACGAGCTAGCGTGTAGGTTTCTGCCGTTAGCTTGCTAGCTGGTTAGCGTTGTTGTTTTCACTGAGGCGGCAGGGCACTATTTACAGCGACACACAGGGAGGAGGGAGCGGAAGCCGCTCTGATTGACATGGTCGGAGCCAATGACAGAGCTTGTAATAAGCCGGGAGCGGACATCCGGCAGCAACTGAAACAGTCGCTCCAATGGGAGAGCAGAGTAGAGCAGAGAGGGCTTATCCCAGTTGCCTGTTTCCGCGGCGCCAGACTCCTCTCACGGTAGGGAGGGGAGGCTGGCCAGCGAGACTATCAAGTGAGTGACAGTGCCATATTGTACAAAGCTAAACTAGCAGCACTCGCACTAGCACTAAAGTGATTTTTAGCTAAAGTACTCAGTGTGCACCACAGCAGTTTCTATTCAAGGTTGAGGTCTGTCTCCTCATTGTTGAATGTGCAACTCTTTGTAAGCAGCTTTGAGAAAATGCCTGGAGGTCAATAATTACAAACTTCCATTATCCCATGGAGCCTCTATTCTCAGGGAAGTAATGAAAGAAAACAAATTGTAAATCTTTAAGACAAGAAGAAGCCACACTAGTGATGAGATGATTATCTTCTCTGAGCAGGCGCTCTAGAGATTCCTTCAGAGCTCAACTGACAGAGACACACTAAACCAGTGATATTTAACTTGTGGCCCGGGGGCCAGATGCGGCCCGCGAAAGGGTGCAGAGTGGCCCCCCGACCCTTTTCTAATTCACAATGAAAACTAACGTGGAATACAGTTTGACTGAGCTCCATCTAAATTGACAAATGCCGCTGTCTGCTTGCCACTCAAGCAGTTATATATGTACCTAACTAACTTAACCTAACTATCCTGTGTGCACAGAATTGTCAGACTAAACTCTGGCTGACACCCCAAAAACCTACAATCCACTACTGTACAGAAAAAACAATATTAATGTTTGTTTGTTAACTGGCCCCTGTCACTATACAAAAGTGCCCCCCGGACAAAGCACGTTGAGTATCCCTGCACTAAACCTTACAGTGGATTCAGACAGCTTGATGAAAACCGTGTGAGGAATGTGCTTAGCTGTCAGTCCTGCAGTGCCCCGCCCAGATACAGCTTGTCTGTACTGGAGGTATATTGGCAAAATGCAGGGACTTTCATGCAGCTCCTTTGTAAAGGCATGCAGGACAGGTATGCTATCATCACGAGTGTGTGTTCCCTCAGGTTCCAGGGTATAGAACAGGTCAGTCCACTGAAGAGGGGGGGTGACAGAGACAAGGCCTTGTTACAAAGAGAGGCATTTTGGATACATACCTTACAGACAGAACACCCCAAGGGCTTGAATGAAGAACTTTTGCTTGGTTGTTTTCTTTAAGGGGTGCGTCGGGTGGATGTGCTGTGGGTTCACGCATGATGCTCTTGCACTGTAAGGCAGTGTGGGAGCGTCATGTGTGGACCTGCAGTATCTCTATCCGATGCATTCACTTATATGCATTTTATTATGTATTTTTCTAATTCTATTTTAAATATTTTCTTACTGATTTTTGTTATTCTAATATGTTGACTTTTCATCTGTGCTTATTTAACACAAGTGTGGCCATCCAGCCTCATTCTTCTCGTCTGCAAAACATTATTGCATTCCTGCTGTGTAATATATACAGACTTATATACAAGTATACTGTTTAAAATTGTACCTTTATCTCTTTTTTGATATTCTCTGATGTTTTTGATATTATATTCATTGTTATTTTATGTTGTGAGATATTTCCTAGTACTTGATAATGTAATTGATTGTATTTCCGGTTTGACACTATTTATACGTCATGTCCATCTTCTGTCAGCACAATGCTGAGGAAGGCTCCACGCCGAAACGTACATTGTCATCTTGCTTGAAGGTAAATAAAACAACCAAAAGGAATTATTTTGAGTGCTGGTTTTTTGCCCCTCTCTTATTATTTTTTGAGCCGTGCACCGTAACTTTTTGAAACTTTTGAGAGTGCTCACCAGTCGTGACTTCTAGTCACTGACTATTTGGACAATTATTTTTGGGTGACGCACCTCTACCTACCTTCTACCTGCCAGAAACGGACTAAGATGGCGTCGTACCAGGAAATAGACGGCCTAACAGATGAAAGAGCTGCTACTCGGGCCTTCTCGGATTCCGACTCCGATGGTATTTTAAATTTATTTCCAATCGTGTCTACTGCACTGTCTTCCGATGTCCTTGCTTCTGACAATGTGGCCTCACTAGCCAGACGCTACGAGTTTCTACTAAAGAAAGAGACCCGTTCCAGCCTCCACGGCTCCACACTCTCGCAGTACTGGCGTAACAAACGCATACCGAGAGGGCTACGCATGAACAAAGAACCAGCGCTTGGAAGAGACAACAGCGAGTTTTGCCAACAATGGTGTGAAATTCTCAACAAATGTTCCTTTGACCTCATGCTCCTTGTCATTAAGCATGTTGACGCTGAACTGTCCACAACTAGAAAAGAGATCATGGATCTGAAGAAAGAGATGACCAACAAGATCGACGTGCAACAGCTCAAAGAGATTGAAACAACATGTATGACTTTGAAAGACACATATGAGAAGCAGGTCATGGAAGTGAAGCTTAACAAATATCGCAGAGACACCCTTGACTATAAGAACAAACGTGTCTATTCCTGGTTGTCATCAGACGGCTCAGGTTCTTATCAGAGATACCGACGCAGACGAGAAGAACACACAGCTTATAACGGGCTGTCCACGGAGGATTCGGGGAGCGACGGGCCAATGAGGGGCTCCAGACGGGAGCCTTTTTTAGGCGTACCCCCACAACGCAGGTACCAGACCAGAATATGGGCCTCAAACGCCGCCCAACCCGAAGAGGAGGCAAGCGACACCGCCAGCACCGGCAGAGGGAGAGGGAATCGGCGGCAGAGGGCGAAAACGTGATCAACCTGTCCAGCAGGTCCCTGTCTCCACAAGAAGCATCCATCCTCTCAAAAGGTTTATCCTTTATTCCCTCTGCTAAAGCTGATTCTTTTAGAACTAGGATTGAAATGTTTAAATTTTTGAGAAACATTAAACTACGTGCTTTCTTTGATAAGGGAGCCCCCCACTCACGTCCTTTTTTGAATCCTTCACAGACTGTTCCTATTTCCACGTCTGAACCAGGCCTGAGGGCTAAAAGTACTTTTGTTCCGCCTGCCCTGAACCCCTCCGTGGCCACCTTTTGCCGACTGGTTGAAGAGGATGTAGCCACAAAGGTACACTTGTACAAAAATAAAATGAGACTCTATTCTAATATAGAGTTGCAAGAAAAGAAAGCATTACGTGCACTTTCTACTGATTCGACTATTGTTATAAAACATGCCGACAAAGGGGGCGCTGTTGTCATCCAGACTAAAGAAGCGTACACAACAGAGATCTTGAGACAACTTGGTAATACAGATTTTTATACTCCCCTAATGGGTGACCCCACACTTAAATTTTTTCAGAATGTTGAGCATTTTCTTAGTACAGCCCTTGCTAATTCTCTTATCAGCCAAAACGAATTCAAATTCTTGTTACAGAAGCACCCTGTGCGACCTGTGTTCTATACTTTACCTAAAATCCATAAGAGCTGTGTTGAGCCAGTGCCTGGTAGGCCTATTGTGGCTGGCACACAATCTCTTACTGAGCCTATTTCTCAATATCTTGACAGACACATTAAAGTGTTGGTATCTGATCTTCCTTCTTATTTGAAAGACACCACTGACTTTTTGAATAGGTTAGGTGCTGTACAGCTCACTGATGAGAATGTATTCTTATGTACCATGGATGTCAACAGTCTATACACTAATGTTCCTCATGTGGAGGGCTTACAAGCTCTAACACATTTTTTGAATAGAAGATCGACGCTTCAGCCCCCGACTGACTTTTTGGTTGATTTGTCAAGATTGATCCTTAATAGCAATTATTTTAAATTTGAGAATTCTTACTATCTTCAATGCCAGGGAGTTTCTATGGGTAGTCCATGTTCCCCTAATTATGCAAACCTCTTTATGGGAAAGTTTGAAGAAGACTTTGTATATAATAACAACCCCTTCTCCATTTTTTTGAAGTGTTGGTTCAGATATATTGATGATGTATTTTTTCTGTTTTCTGGGACACACTCTCAACTAGAGGAGTTCAATGTTTATATTAATTCCAGACTACCATCTATTAAATTCTCTCTAGAATACAGTGAAGACACTGTCTCCTTCCTTGATGTTTCTGTAAACAAATCTGAACAACTACTGACAAAGGTGTATAGAAAACAGACAGACAGGAATAGTTTCTTGGACTACTCTAGCTATCATCCCCCCAGCCTCAAAAGAGGTTTGCCATACAGTCAACTTTTGAGGATTAGGAGGATTTGTAGTTCTGACCACATGTTTGAAGAGCAGGCTGCTGAACTATGTACAAGGTTCAGGGTAAAAGGTTTCAACAACACAATCCTTGAGAACAGCCTACAGAGAGTTAGGGGGTTGAAACGTGAGGACCTGTTGGTCCCGAAGTCCACCCCTGCCCGAGGGTCTAGAATAGTGTGTGCTGCTACTTTTTCACCTGCTTCTCAGGAAATAAAAAAATGTGTTTTAAGTCACTGGAATATCTTACAAAGTGACCCCCAAGTGGGCCATTTATTTGGCGAGCCTCCCTTGTTTGCTCAAAAACGGGCAAGAAATGTACGAGATATGATCGTTAGAGCTGACTGTTACACACGCCCCCCTGGCCCCTCCCATTTTTTGTCTGATGTACAGAATGGTAATTTTCCTTGCTTTAACTGTATTCAATGCAATGCTATGATCAGAGGAGAGACATTCTTCCATCCTCACTCTGGAAGAAAGTACTCAATTAAGAGTAGGATCTCGTGTAAAACTAAATTTGTTGTGTATCTATTGAAGTGTCCATGTGGGCTAGTATACATTGGAAAAACTATCAGAGAGTTGAAAACTCGCATTTCAGAACACAAGAGTAGCATTAGAAACAGAGATATAAAATCCTCTGTCGCCAGGCATTTTAATGAGTTTGGTCACGACGTGTGTTCCCTCAGGTTCCAGGGTATAGAACAGGTCAGTCCACTGAAGAGGGGGGGTGACAGAGACAAGGCCTTGTTACAAAGAGAGGCATTTTGGATACATACCTTACAGACAGAACACCCCAAGGGCTTGAATGAAGAACTTTTGCTTGGTTGTTTTCTTTAAGGGGTGCGTCGGGTGGATGTGCTGTGGGTTCACGCATGATGCTCTTGCACTGTAAGGCAGTGTGGGAGCGTCATGTGTGGACCTGCAGTATCTCTATCCGATGCATTCACTTATATGCATTTTATTATGTATTTTTCTAATTCTATTTTAAATATTTTCTTACTGATTTTTGTTATTCTAATATGTTGACTTTTCATCTGTGCTTATTTAACACAAGTGTGGCCATCCAGCCTCATTCTTCTCGTCTGCAAAACATTATTGCATTCCTGCTGTGTAATATATACAGACTTATATACAAGTATACTGTTTAAAATTGTACCTTTATCTCTTTTTTGATATTCTCTGATGTTTTTGATATTATATTCATTGTTATTTTATGTTGTGAGATATTTCCTAGTACTTGATAATGTAATTGATTGTATTTCCGGTTTGACACTATTTATACGTCATGTCCATCTTCTGTCAGCACAATGCTGAGGAAGGCTCCACGCCGAAACGTACATTGTCATCTTGCTTGAAGGTAAATAAAACAACCAAAAGGAATTATTTTGAGTGCTGGTTTTTTGCCCCTCTCTTATTATTTTTTGAGCCGTGCACCGTAACTTTTTGAAACTTTTGAGAGTGCTCACCAGTCGTGACTTCTAGTCACTGACTATTTGGACAATTATTTTTGGGTGACGCACCTCTACCTACCTTCTACCTGCCAGAAACGGACTAAGATGGCGTCGTACCAGGAAATAGACGGCCTAACAGATGAAAGAGCTGCTACTCGGGCCTTCTCGGATTCCGACTCCGATGGTATTTTAAATTTATTTCCAATCGTGTCTACTGCACTGTCTTCCGATGTCCTTGCTTCTGACAATGTGGCCTCACTAGCCAGACGCTACGAGTTTCTACTAAAGAAAGAGACCCGTTCCAGCCTCCACGGCTCCACACTCTCGCAGTACTGGCGTAACAAACGCATACCGAGAGGGCTACGCATGAACAAAGAACCAGCGCTTGGAAGAGACAACAGCGAGTTTTGCCAACAATGGTGTGAAATTCTCAACAAATGTTCCTTTGACCTCATGCTCCTTGTCATTAAGCATGTTGACGCTGAACTGTCCACAACTAGAAAAGAGATCATGGATCTGAAGAAAGAGATGACCAACAAGATCGACGTGCAACAGCTCAAAGAGATTGAAACAACATGTATGACTTTGAAAGACACATATGAGAAGCAGGTCATGGAAGTGAAGCTTAACAAATATCGCAGAGACACCCTTGACTATAAGAACAAACGTGTCTATTCCTGGTTGTCATCAGACGGCTCAGGTTCTTATCAGAGATACCGACGCAGACGAGAAGAACACACAGCTTATAACGGGCTGTCCACGGAGGATTCGGGGAGCGACGGGCCAATGAGGGGCTCCAGA
This sequence comes from Poromitra crassiceps, assembly GCF_964638095.1. NCBI lineage: Eukaryota > Metazoa > Chordata > Actinopteri > Beryciformes > Melamphaidae > Poromitra > Poromitra crassiceps. Next base: position 41,337,147 of record NC_139627.1, on the reverse strand, counting down.
CGGGAGCCTTTTTTAGGCGTACCCCCACAACGCAGGTACCAGACCAGAATATGGGCCTCAAACGCCGCCCAACCCGAAGAGGAGGCAAGCGACACCGCCAGCACCGGCAGAGGGAGAGGGAATCGGCGGCAGAGGGCGAAAACGTGATCAACCTGTCCAGCAGGTCCCTGTCTCCACAAGAAGCATCCATCCTCTCAAAAGGTTTATCCTTTATTCCCTCTGCTAAAGCTGATTCTTTTAGAACTAGGATTGAAATGTTTAAATTTTTGAGAAACATTAAACTACGTGCTTTCTTTGATAAGGGAGCCCCCCACTCACGTCCTTTTTTGAATCCTTCACAGACTGTTCCTATTTCCACGTCTGAACCAGGCCTGAGGGCTAAAAGTACTTTTGTTCCGCCTGCCCTGAACCCCTCCGTGGCCACCTTTTGCCGACTGGTTGAAGAGGATGTAGCCACAAAGGTACACTTGTACAAAAATAAAATGAGACTCTATTCTAATATAGAGTTGCAAGAAAAGAAAGCATTACGTGCACTTTCTACTGATTCGACTATTGTTATAAAACATGCCGACAAAGGGGGCGCTGTTGTCATCCAGACTAAAGAAGCGTACACAACAGAGATCTTGAGACAACTTGGTAATACAGATTTTTATACTCCCCTAATGGGTGACCCCACACTTAAATTTTTTCAGAATGTTGAGCATTTTCTTAGTACAGCCCTTGCTAATTCTCTTATCAGCCAAAACGAATTCAAATTCTTGTTACAGAAGCACCCTGTGCGACCTGTGTTCTATACTTTACCTAAAATCCATAAGAGCTGTGTTGAGCCAGTGCCTGGTAGGCCTATTGTGGCTGGCACACAATCTCTTACTGAGCCTATTTCTCAATATCTTGACAGACACATTAAAGTGTTGGTATCTGATCTTCCTTCTTATTTGAAAGACACCACTGACTTTTTGAATAGGTTAGGTGCTGTACAGCTCACTGATGAGAATGTATTCTTATGTACCATGGATGTCAACAGTCTATACACTAATGTTCCTCATGTGGAGGGCTTACAAGCTCTAACACATTTTTTGAATAGAAGATCGACGCTTCAGCCCCCGACTGACTTTTTGGTTGATTTGTCAAGATTGATCCTTAATAGCAATTATTTTAAATTTGAGAATTCTTACTATCTTCAATGCCAGGGAGTTTCTATGGGTAGTCCATGTTCCCCTAATTATGCAAACCTCTTTATGGGAAAGTTTGAAGAAGACTTTGTATATAATAACAACCCCTTCTCCATTTTTTTGAAGTGTTGGTTCAGATATATTGATGATGTATTTTTTCTGTTTTCTGGGACACACTCTCAACTAGAGGAGTTCAATGTTTATATTAATTCCAGACTACCATCTATTAAATTCTCTCTAGAATACAGTGAAGACACTGTCTCCTTCCTTGATGTTTCTGTAAACAAATCTGAACAACTACTGACAAAGGTGTATAGAAAACAGACAGACAGGAATAGTTTCTTGGACTACTCTAGCTATCATCCCCCCAGCCTCAAAAGAGGTTTGCCATACAGTCAACTTTTGAGGATTAGGAGGATTTGTAGTTCTGACCACATGTTTGAAGAGCAGGCTGCTGAACTATGTACAAGGTTCAGGGTAAAAGGTTTCAACAACACAATCCTTGAGAACAGCCTACAGAGAGTTAGGGGGTTGAAACGTGAGGACCTGTTGGTCCCGAAGTCCACCCCTGCCCGAGGGTCTAGAATAGTGTGTGCTGCTACTTTTTCACCTGCTTCTCAGGAAATAAAAAAATGTGTTTTAAGTCACTGGAATATCTTACAAAGTGACCCCCAAGTGGGCCATTTATTTGGCGAGCCTCCCTTGTTTGCTCAAAAACGGGCAAGAAATGTACGAGATATGATCGTTAGAGCTGACTGTTACACACGCCCCCCTGGCCCCTCCCATTTTTTGTCTGATGTACAGAATGGTAATTTTCCTTGCTTTAACTGTATTCAATGCAATGCTATGATCAGAGGAGAGACATTCTTCCATCCTCACTCTGGAAGAAAGTACTCAATTAAGAGTAGGATCTCGTGTAAAACTAAATTTGTTGTGTATCTATTGAAGTGTCCATGTGGGCTAGTATACATTGGAAAAACTATCAGAGAGTTGAAAACTCGCATTTCAGAACACAAGAGTAGCATTAGAAACAGAGATATAAAATCCTCTGTCGCCAGGCATTTTAATGAGTTTGGTCACGACGTGTGTTCCCTCAGGTTCCAGGGTATAGAACAGGTCAGTCCACTGAAGAGGGGGGGTGACAGAGACAAGGCCTTGTTACAAAGAGAGGCATTTTGGATACATACCTTACAGACAGAACACCCCAAGGGCTTGAATGAAGAACTTTTGCTTGGTTGTTTTCTTTAAGGGGTGCGTCGGGTGGATGTGCTGTGGGTTCACGCATGATGCTCTTGCACTGTAAGGCAGTGTGGGAGCGTCATGTGTGGACCTGCAGTATCTCTATCCGATGCATTCACTTATATGCATTTTATTATGTATTTTTCTAATTCTATTTTAAATATTTTCTTACTGATTTTTGTTATTCTAATATGTTGACTTTTCATCTGTGCTTATTTAACACAAGTGTGGCCATCCAGCCTCATTCTTCTCGTCTGCAAAACATTATTGCATTCCTGCTGTGTAATATATACAGACTTATATACAAGTATACTGTTTAAAATTGTACCTTTATCTCTTTTTTGATATTCTCTGATGTTTTTGATATTATATTCATTGTTATTTTATGTTGTGAGATATTTCCTAGTACTTGATAATGTAATTGATTGTATTTCCGGTTTGACACTATTTATACGTCATGTCCATCTTCTGTCAGCACAATGCTGAGGAAGGCTCCACGCCGAAACGTACATTGTCATCTTGCTTGAAGGTAAATAAAACAACCAAAAGGAATTATTTTGAGTGCTGGTTTTTTGCCCCTCTCTTATTATTTTTTGAGCCGTGCACCGTAACTTTTTGAAACTTTTGAGAGTGCTCACCAGTCGTGACTTCTAGTCACTGACTATTTGGACAAGATACTGAACCCCAAATTGCTCCCGTTGGTGTGCCAGCACCCTGCGTGGTAACCTGCCGCCATCGGTGTGTGAATGGGTGAATGTACCTACTGACTGTAAAGCGCTTTGGATAAAAGTGCTAAATAAATGCAGGCCATTTACCATTTGGCATATGACACTACAGTCTGGATACAACATATACATTAGATTACACTTTCTAATCGATGGAAAATCATAATTAATGTATTTGAGAAAATTAATAACCGAGCACCTTTGAATAAACTGGGTGGAGAATCTGCTCACCCTTGTCCTCTTCTCCCTACTTATACTCCCACCACATCACTGACGACGTCACAATTGCTCAAGCTGATGACATCACTTCTGTCATAAATGGTGACTGACACCAGCACAGACAGCAGCACAGACACCACTTGTACCTGAGCATGTTTTTGAGTATTTTAAGCTCCTTTGTTTACTTTACCAAATTCAATATACAATTGAAAGCACTGACATGTTACAGGTTTACTTTTTTTAAGCACTTGTCTGATGATGGGGAACTAGGGATGTAACGGTAACAAAAAAAATCACGGTTCAGTTCGATATGACATTCGGCATGTTTTCAATACAGCAAAAAAGTAGAAATGCCAGAGAAATGTTTATTTTAAAATGTTTGATTTCTTTTGATTTATTTTACGTATTTTTGTTATTATTTTCACAGTATAGTTAAACAATTTATTTCAATTTACGACATGTCTTTCTCGTCTCGGTTTTAGTTGACCATGATATCATGTACTGTAGATTTATAGAAGACCTGCACTGTTCAGCAGTCAAAGATTTGTTCGGTTTGCGATGCGTATTGAACCTAAAGCCTCGTACCTAAACGGTTCGGTACGAATACGTGTATTGTTCTTCCTCTATGGGGAACCTGTTTCTGTGAAGGCGACCAAAAACATGTTATTACCATTCCTCTCGGAAATGATAGCTTACACCGACGTTGACATGGAAGCTGTAATCATCCCCTGTCAAACTAATGTTTTGTGTTGTGCTTGTTTTGTGTTGCATTTGTTGCCAAGGTGTTTAACATGAAGTCATTAAGTGAGTAGTCTCGCTGGCCAGCCTCCCCTCCCTACCGCGAGAGGAGTCTGGCGCCGCAGGTCTCCATAGTGGGATTGCGATGGGCGGCTCTTAGCGGCAGTGCCCTTGGAAAATAGTTTCCAACAATGCAACTTGCCGTTTTCAGCGTGTAGCAACGAGCTAGCGTGTAGGTTTCTGCCGTTAGCTTGCTAGCTGGTTAGCGTTGTTGTTTTCACTGAGGCGGCAGGGCACTATTTACAGCGACACACAGGGAGGAGGGAGCGGAAGCCGCTCTGATTGACATGGTCGGAGCCAATGACAGAGCTTGTAATAAGCCGGGAGCGGACATCCGGCAGCAACTGAAACAGTCGCTCCAATGGGAGAGCAGAGTAGAGCAGAGAGGGCTTATCCCAGTTGCCTGTTTCCGCGGCGCCAGACTCCTCTCACGGTAGGGAGGGGAGGCTGGCCAGCGAGACTATCAAGTGAGTGACAGTGCCATATTGTACAAAGCTAAACTAGCAGCACTCGCACTAGCACTAAAGTGATTTTTAGCTAAAGTACTCAGTGTGCACCACAGCAGTTTCTATTCAAGGTTGAGGTCTGTCTCCTCATTGTTGAATGTGCAACTCTTTGTAAGCAGCTTTGAGAAAATGCCTGGAGGTCAATAATTACAAACTTCCATTATCCCATGGAGCCTCTATTCTCAGGGAAGTAATGAAAGAAAACAAATTGTAAATCTTTAAGACAAGAAGAAGCCACACTAGTGATGAGATGATTATCTTCTCTGAGCAGGCGCTCTAGAGATTCCTTCAGAGCTCAACTGACAGAGACACACTAAACCAGTGATATTTAACTTGTGGCCCGGGGGCCAGATGCGGCCCGCGAAAGGGTGCAGAGTGGCCCCCCGACCCTTTTCTAATTCACAATGAAAACTAACGTGGAATACAGTTTGACTGAGCTCCATCTAAATTGACAAATGCCGCTGTCTGCTTGCCACTCAAGCAGTTATATATGTACCTAACTAACTTAACCTAACTATCCTGTGTGCACAGAATTGTCAGACTAAACTCTGGCTGACACCCCAAAAACCTACAATCCACTACTGTACAGAAAAAACAATATTAATGTTTGTTTGTTAACTGGCCCCTGTCACTATACAAAAGTGCCCCCCGGACAAAGCACGTTGAGTATCCCTGCACTAAACCTTACAGTGGATTCAGACAGCTTGATGAAAACCGTGTGAGGAATGTGCTTAGCTGTCAGTCCTGCAGTGCCCCGCCCAGATACAGCTTGTCTGTACTGGAGGTATATTGGCAAAATGCAGGGACTTTCATGCAGCTCCTTTGTAAAGGCATGCAGGACAGGTATGCTATCATCACGAGTGTGCAGCACGCAAACCACACAAACACCCATTAGACCCAATGGGTTGCATCAGTCTAAAAGTTGTGGAATAAGGCGACTGAAGCTATGCCGCTCAATTAATTAGGCCGTTCAGGTTCGACTGGGTCTGTGGAAGCCATCAAGACAAAGTCTGCTTGATAGTTTTGAAGTGTAACTTCCGTCTTCCGCTATTTATGACATGTTCTCTGTTCCTTCAGTCGCTGGCTGCTTCCTTCCCATGCTGTGCACCGCTACAACCTGTGGGCACAACATGCAAACTCCATTCAGGTCTCCTATAGAGTGCGGATATGACTCAGACAGAGTTATTCAAACGCTTCCAGAGACTGAATGAGGCTGTGTGTGTACACACACACAGATAGTCCCATACACACTTTACAATGAGTGTAATGTATCAGAAGCTACGCCTGTGGAATTGGTAAAAATTCAGACAGTAAGTTATACTTTCTGCCCTCTCAGCTGCCCGCTGAGATATTAACCATCCCTGTCTTTAGTGTGTTCATGCAGCAATAGAGCCACAAATGCCATTCTAACTAGAAACAGGAAATTCAATTTTGCCGTTTTCATTTTCATCGACTTTTTGTTGATAACCACACAAGTCTATAATAACAGCACGCTCTTTCTAAATGTATCGCCAGAAGCCTATAATCTCTACGATAATGCAGGGACATCCATGCTCTTACGCACGGTCATGGGCAGATTTAAAAGTGATATCGCAGCAGGTCTTATCCTGTTAAGCATGCACTCAACATGAACACCATAGCAGAGTCATTTGGCCTCTCTTCTTTCTGTGACCTACAGCATGGTCACCACCCTACAGGTATATAGAGGCTATATAGTTCTGTAATTATACCCAGCATGAACCGCCCCAATTGGGAAGAATAAAGGTCAGAGGTTAACCACTGAGCTTTGGGGTGTTGCCACTTCAAAATGTTTAAATGGCAATTTGAGCCTGCTGCTCGCTAGCAGACATGAAAGGAACATGCAGTTTGGAGCCAGTGTATAAATCTGTATTCTTGTGACAAGCAGCTTATATAATAATACCTTTGATGATCGTGGCATGACCAAAAGACACACTTGTACAGATATGCATAAAAGCCATATGTGTTGCATTACACCTTAGCACACCTAGAATGTGTGCTTCATCCCCCAACTAATGGTTGAACAAATCATGGCTACAAACTCTTACTCTGTGTAGCATCACAGCTGAGAAGACTTGGCGATTTGAGTTGCTTTGGAAAGGCAGTAAAACATCAGTAATAAAAACCAAATGATTAGTGAAGCCATTAGTTAAATATAAAGCTTGGAAACTCAGAATGGAGAAGTTGTTTATCTGAATATATGACTCTGTCTTGTCTTGTTTATGTTTGAACTTTTTGTAACTTGCCTTGTTAATTTGTTTGTACTGTTGAATTTGAATGATTTGTGTCTTGTAAGCCCATACGGGCTGGGCACCATGAATATGGTGCATGACACAGAAATAAAACTATCTACTGTATCTATCTATCTATCTATCTATCTATCTATCTATCTATCTATCTATCTATCTATCTATCTATCTATCTATCTATCTACAGTATCTATCTATCTATCTATCTATCTATCTATCTATCTATCTATCTATCTATCTACAGTATCTATCTATCTACAGTATCTATCTATCTATCTATCTATCTATCTATCTATCTATATATATATATATATATATATATATATATATATATATATATATATCTATCTATCTATTTATCTATCATTCTATAAAGGTTTGTTTATAGACATTTCAACCACAAACCTCTGTTGAAAAGGACGTTGCATTTGGCCTACAGAAGTAGGGAAGTTGTTTCACAGTCATGTGGCAGGAGGTGCAAAGGGGAAGTACTCCATTAACAGATGAACAGATTTGGAGATGACATTTCAAACAAATGTTATAAATGATTTAGATACATTGAAAAATGTTTGAGAGTATATGTCCGAGAGCAATAGCACTGTTGGAGTGCGGGGAATCAGATGTGGTTTAGTGGTGTGTGGGGTCTAGGGAGAACCTGCATCCACCAAGGAAGCTGAAGAGGAATCACGTGCAGGACACGGAAGTCAAACGCCTCAGCTGTAATCAGCTGACAGCCTGCTGATTGGATCAGCGCTAATCAGTCATACACCAATCACAGCCCATTCTCACATCAAGGCGGCCATTTGACTCCTTTCTACACTGATCCTTGGTACACCATGCTGCCACACTCACCACCACCACCACCACCACTGCTGCTGCTACTGGCAAAACTTTGCCTCCACCAACCATAGCCTCCACCTTTCTACTTCAGAGACTTAACATGGCTTAAAGGTTAAACTCATATTCATTCACTGTCTTGCTTGGGCCCAATCTTGTATACCCTTAGGGAAGGAGGGGTTCTGCCTTGCACTCCCTGATTTGTCTTAGCATGCCGCTTGGCTAATCCAGTGGAATTCTGCATTTGTTGCTAATAAACGGTTAAATCTATGACGAGAGTGTCCTTAATGCTGCTGACAAAGTCCTGTCCCCTCCTGTCATTTGGGAATCCAGTAATAGTGTGAAGGACCAGCAGCTCTGCAGCAGTGTGGTTTGCATATGAGCGAAACCACCAAGTGTCTCTGACCAGCCACGCACATTCATTAGTCATGAGAAGCCATACATCAACCCTCTGGAGAGATCTGGGGCTTCCTCATCAAGCCATCCTCCTAACATGGCACAGTCTGTTCCTGACAGACTGCGTTTAACCCCGTCACAGCCATCATGTGGAGCAGCGAAAGTGGCTCTGTGATCTCTCACAGACAGCCTCATCCCCTGAGGTCTGGCCCTCTGCTTGAGTGGCTCTCACCAGCAGCCTGTCATTATAATCATCTGTGTGCAGCGCAGCAGATGTTCCAGGAGGAGCACCTGGATCTACAAGGTGTAACGTGTGGTGTGTGCCTTTGTGACTTACAGGCGCTGCAGGTTCAGGGCGTCCTGCTGGGTCACGGAGAGGACAACAACGCCATAAAACTGCAACAATACAAACATGACAGTCGAAATTAAATGATGCATTATGAGAAGGAGAAGTAGAAGATATGTAATAAATGTTGTATTTTGCTGTGCTTTGTACTTTTAAAAGCCACTACAAGGCAAGTTTAGCCATCATGTGTTTACCCTGTGTTTACCCTCCCTCGTGGCTGCACAAAGCATGTGAAACATATGATATAATCATCTGACCCTCTGTCATATCTGCAGCACCAGACTGTTAAAGCTAATGGAATCTCCAGTCAGAGTTGTACATGCTCAGACAAAATCATATGCGGATGTTCTCAAGGTCACGTCTATTATTGCAGGGGTCAGCCAAGCCTCCCTCCCTGCAGCATTGCAAGTCTCAACGCACTTCCCCATCCCCACACAGATACTATAGGCACACTAAGGAGACATTTTGCATAGAGTATGTATGGTAAGGATGCCATGATACTAGAATTTCTACCTCGATACCGATACCCAGGAAAATATCGATACTCAATACCCTTTTCGATACCACAGGAAGGGGGGGATGATGACACAACAAGAAGCATACAAATAAAGTTAGACAGATGGACGGACAGACGCACACTTCTCCATAATCTAGGCCTGATCAAACTTTGATTTTGGACAGCAGATTAGCCCTTCTCTAGCCATCAGAACACATTTAGCTTGTTGAAGCAACAGATACCCAATCATATGGAGGGAAAAATCTGTGATCTTTCATTAAAAGAAAGCACTGATGGTATCAAAACTGTTGCAAATGAGTATTGTATCCATTTCAAATTTTCAGTATTGATACTTTTCGATACTATCGATATTTTTGACAACCCTAATGTATGGTCAATAAGGTTTAGTGTTGTTAGAAAGAAAGCCCACCCTGCAAAGCAACAGAACATTCCTTACAATGCCATTTTTTGGAGGTTGAAGTTACTGAAGCTAGACTGCCAGTTAGTCTGGTAATTCAACTTTTGAGTGAAGCTAGTCTCCAGTAGCACAATAGTGAAGTCGATAATTGTATTCAAATCAATTAGAATATCACTACACAGTCAATGCCACACAACATTTGAGATCTTGAGACTGATATCACACGGACCTGGGTCAAACCTCGTCAAGTGTTCAATCCTAAATTAAACCCCATTACCGCCAGCTATAATAATCCACTGCCATGTCTTTGATGAGCAATGGCTGGTTTGAACGGCAGTCACAGTATTCACTGCAGTGCACGCATCTCATGTCAGCTCCCACGCAGGGCAGGATGTGGTTGTGTAGACACATCACTTTCAAAATAACTCTTCAACAGCCTCGTCTCTCCTTTTATAGTCAAAGCCTTGCTCATGGGTCCAGTGGCAGGGCCCATGGTTTTATAGTCAAAGCCTTGCTCATGAGTCCAGTGGCAGGGCCCATGGTTTTATAGTCAAAGCCTTGCTCATGGTGTCAGCGGCAGGGCCCATGGTTTTATAGTCAAAGCCTTGCTCATGGGTCCAGCGGCAGGGCCCATGGTTTTATAGTCAAAGTCTTGCTCATGGGTCCAGCGGCAGGGCCCATGGTTTTATAGTCAAAGCCTTGCTCATGGGTCCAGCGGCAGGGCCCCATGGTTTTATAGTCAAAGCCTTGCTCATGGGTCCAGCGGCAGGGCCCCATGGTTTTATAGTCAAAGCCTTGCTCATGGTGTCAGCGGCAGGGCCCCATGGTTTTATAGTCAAAGCCTTGCTCATGGTGTCAGTGGCAGGGCCCCATGGTTTTATAGTCAAAGTCTTGCTCATGGTGTCAGCGGCAGGGCCCCATGGTTTTATAGTCAAAGCCTTGCTCATGGTGTCAGCGGCAGGGCCCCATGGTTTTATAGTCAAAGCCTTGCTCATGGTGTCAGTGGCAGGGCCCCATGGTTTTATAGTCAAAGTCTTGCTCATGGTGTCAGCGGCAGGGCCCATGGTTTTATAGTCAAAGTCTTGCTCATGGTGTCAGCGGCAGGGCCCATGGTTTTATAGTCAAAGCCTTGCTCATGGGTCCAGCGGCAGGGCCCCATGGTTTTATAGTCAAAGCCTTGCTCATGGGTCCAGCGGCAGGGCCCCATGGTTTTATAGTCAAAGCCTTGCTCATGGTGTCAGCGGCAGGGCCCCATGGTTTTATAGTCAAAGCCTTGCTCATGGTGTCAGTGGCAGGGCCCCATGGTTTTATAGTCAAAGTCTTGCTCATGGTGTCAGCGGCAGGGCCCCATGGTTTTATAGTCAAAGCCTTGCTCATGGTGTCAGCGGCAGGGCCCATGGTTTTATAGTCAAAGTCTTGCTCATGGTGTCAGTGGCAGGGCCCATGGTTTTATAGTCAAAGCCTTGCTCATGGGTCCAGCGGCAGGGCCCCATGGTTTTATAGTCAAAGCCTTGCTCATGGGGCCAGTGGCAGGGCCCATGGTTTTATAGTCAAAGCCTTGCTCATGGGTCCAGCGGCAGGGCCCATGGTTTTATAGTCAAAGCCTTGCTCATGGGTCCAGCGGCAGGGCCCCATGGTTATATAGTCAAAGCCTTGCTCATGGGTCCAGCGGCAGGGCCCATGGTTTTATAGTCAAAGCCTTGCTCATGGGGCCAGCGGCAGGGCCCCATGGTTTTATAGTCAAAGCCTTGCTCATGGGTCCAGCGGCAGGGCCCCATGGTTTTATAGTCAAAGCCTTGCTCATGGGGCCAGCGGCAGGGCCCCATGGTTTTATAGTCAAAGCCTTGCTCATGGGTCCAGTGGCAGGGCCCCATGGTTTTATAGTCAAAGCCTTGCTCATGGGTCCAGCGGCAGGGCCCCATGGTTTTATAGTCAAAGCCTTGCTCATGGGGCCAGCGGCAGGGCCCATGGTTTTATAGTCAAAGCCTTGCTCATGGGTCCAGCGGCAGGGCCCATGGTTTTATAGTCAAAGCCTTGCTCATGGGGCCAGGGCCCATGCTTTTATAGTCAAAGTCTTGCTCATGGGGCCAGGGCCCATGGTTTTATAGTCAAAGCCTTGCTCATGGGTCCAGGGCCCATGGTTTTATAGTCAAAGTCTTGCTCATGGTGTCAGCGGCAGGGCCCATGGTTTTATAGTCAAAGTCTTGCTCATGGGTCCAGGGCCCATGGTTTTATAGTCAAAGTCTTGCTCATGGGTCCAGCGGCAGGGCCCATGGTTTTATAGTCAAAGTCTTGCTCATGGGTCCAGCGGCAGGGCCCATGGTTTTATAGTCAAAGCCTTGCTCATGGGTCCAGCGGCAGGGCCCATGGTTTTATAGTCAAAGCCTTGCTCATGGTGTCAGCGGCAGGGCCCATGGTTTTATAGTCAAAGTCTTGCTCATGGGGCCAGCGGCAGGGCCCCATGGTTTTATAGTCAAAGTCTTGCTCATGGGGCCAGTGGCAGGGCCCATGGTTTTATAGTCAAAGCCTTGCTCATGGGTCCAGCGGCAGGGCCCATGGTTTTATAGTCAAAGTCTTGCTCATGGGGCCAGCGGCAGGGCCCATGGTTTTATAGTCAAAGCCTTGCTCATGGGGCCAGCGGCAGGGCCCATGGTTTTATAGTCAAAGTCTTGCTCATGGGGCCAGCGGCAGGGCCCATGGTTTTATAGTCAAAGCCTTGCTCATGGTGTCAGCGGCAGGGCCCATGGTTTTATAGTCAAAGCCTTGCTCATGGGTCCAGCAGCAGGGCCCATGGTTTTATAGTCAAAGCCTTGCTCATGGGTCCAGCGGCAGGGCCCATGGTTTTATAGTCAAAGTCTTGCTCATGGGTCCAGTGGCAGGGCCCCATGGTTTTATAGTCAAAGCCTTGCTCATGGGTCCAGCGGCAGGGCCCATGGTTTTATAGTCAAAGTCTTGCTCATGGGGCCAGCGGCAGGGCCCATGGTTTTATAGTCAAAGCCTTGCTCATGGTGTCAGCGGCAGGGCCCCATGGTTTTATAGTCAAAGCCTTGCTCATGGGTCCAGCGGCAGGGCCCCATGGTTTTATAGTCAAAGCCTTGCTCATGGGTCCAGCGGCAGGCCCCATGGTTTTATAGTCAAAGTCTTGCTCATGGGTCCAGCAGCAGGGCCCCATGGTTTTATAGTCAAAGTCTTGCTCATGGGTCCAGCAGCAGGGCCCATGCTTTAGGGACAGAGTGGATTAAGAGGTGTGTCCACATCATGAGGTGAGACTTCCTGACAAGGCAGCATGCATCTTGCACGGGCACTTTGCTCTGCATGATCTCATCAAGCCGTACCTTCAGCCACTCATGTCTGCAGGACTGGAGCTAATTAATGTGAGAAAGAGAACTGCAAAAAAAAATAGAAGCATAAGTGAATTCCAGGAAGTGGGCAGGCACACTTCCTGACTGAGAGAAGCTGGCATTGCCCCAACTTTGACTGCAGCACTTACAGCCTTAATTATTACAGCTCCAGTTTCAGAACAGGACATTTAAAAGCCATTGAACTGGAAGAAAAAAGTGTGAATTAGAATGATTCATATTTAATTTCTGTTCAGAGCTCCATGTTAAAGAACAGAAACGTTGACCAATAACCAACCAAAAACCACCTCTTTTTACAATGCTTGAATCTGCACTCTCATTCAGGATATGAAAATGTGCAACTTCCTCTTGTCTAGCAAAACTTATATGCAGACAGGGACCTCTGGTGATAGAAAGAGACAAAGCACAGAGTACATCAGCTCTGCTGGTAAACTTCCACTCACAGACAGCTGGGAGCTCTGCATTTTCCCACAAGCCACGGCAAGCCTATGTTCGTTCAACAAAACCTCTTAAGTGGTATGTATATGCATATATGTGAAAATAGAAGTTCCTCTCTGCTCTGCACATTTATAAAACTAGGTATCTCGCATGCTCAATTCCTAGGCTCGCCCGCTGCTGTATTCAGTGATGTCACTCACTTATATAGATGATCTATGACATCACTGAGTTCACAAAGCCTATGACATCATCAGTGCCTATGACATCATCACTGATGTCATAAGATGTTCTAGCTCTTATGACATCACTATGACATCATCGGTGGGACGAACATTGAAACAGAGAACAAACAGAGATTGACACACATATATATAAATAAATAAATAAATAGATAGATAGATAGATAGATAGATAGATAGATAGATAGATAGATAGATAGATAGATAGATAGAGATAGACCGTTGTACTGTTTAGAATGTGGGATATAATTCTTGAATCTTCTAATTATAGTAGTGATATAAAACACAAATGCATGCAAAGTATACAGCTACATGGCCTACTGTCTGCCTCCTGGCTTTGCATGCAGTGTGCTGCTTGATCATATCGCCCCCATGTGAAAGAAAAGTGAACTGGAGGAAAATGAGGAAGGTACACACACACTTCTCTGTATGGTCCTTGAGGGAGAATCTTTGTGCACCATGGGCTCTGAATTTCTAATACTACTTTCATCAATAGTAAATAATGCAATACTGTATACTCTACTGCAATCAAAAAAACTACATTTTATACTATGATATAAAAAATACACATTTAGCACACATTTAGAACACTAAAAACTATTTGTCAAGCCAGATTTTTGGAAATCCTCAATAGCACAGACACACCACCTACAGGAAGATAGCGTACATAACGCCTTGAGATAACTTGTGATTTGGCACTATATAAATATAAAATTGATTGATTGATTGATTGATAACACATCAATCATTCAGGTTTTTCCGTCAAAACCTATTTAATTGCATTTGTCCAGAACTAGTAAAAACTGGCTTATAGAACCCAAATTAGCAAATGTCGTCTGTCCAGAGGGCTTAAAGCCACTTTAGCTGCATAGAAATCCTTCTTGGCTCACTTTCCAATAAGTGAGCCGAAAGACAGCTGTCTGCAGCACAGATATGGGTGAAAGACAGAACTGTCTGCAGCACAGATATTGGTGAAAGACAGAACTGTCTGCAGCACAGATATGGGTGAAAGACAGAACTGTCTGCAGGACAGATATGGGTGAAAGACAGAACTGTCTGCAGGACAGATATGGGTGAAAGACAGAACTGTCTGCAGGACAGATATGGGTGAAAGACAGAACTGTCTACAGGACAGATATGGGTGAAAGACAGAACTGTCTGCAGGACAGATATGGGTGAAAGACAGAACTGTCTACAGGACAGATATGGGTGAAAGACAGAACTGTCTAGAGGACAGATATGGGTGAAAGACAGAACTGTCTACACTCTACAGGACAGATATGGGTGAAAGACAGAACTGTCTACAGGACAGATATGGGTGAAAGACAGAACTGTCTGCAGGACAGATATGGGTGAAAGACAGAACTGTCTGCAGGACAGATATGGGTGAAAGACAGAACTGTCTGTAGGACAGATATGGGTGAAAGACAGAACTGTCTGCAGGACAGATATGGGTGAAAGACAGAACTGTCTACAGGACAGATATGGGTGAAAGACAGAACTGTCTAGAGGACAGATATGGGTGAAAGACAGAACTGTCTAGAGGACAGATATGGGTGAAAGACAGAACTGTCTGTAGGACAGATATGGGTGAAAGACAGAACTGTCTGTAGGACAGATATGGGTGAAAGACAGAACTGTCTAGAGGACAGATATGGGTGAAAGACAGAACTGTCTGCAGGACAGATATGGGTGAAAGACAGAACTGTCTGTAGGACAGATATGGGTGAAAGACAGAACTGTCTAGAGGACAGATATGGGTGAAAGACAGAACTGTCTGTAGGACAGATATGGTTGAAAGACAGAACTGTCTGCAGGACAGATATGGGTGAAAGACAGAACTGTCTGCAGGACAGATATGGGTGAAAGACAGAACTGTCTACAGGACAGATATGGGTGAAAGACAGAACTGTCTACAGGACAGATATGGGTGAAAGACAGAACTGTCTACAGGACAGATATGGGTGAAAGACAGAACTGTCTGCAGGACAGATATGGGTGAAAGACAGAGCCGTCTGCAGGACAGATACAGTATGGGTGCTGTTGTTGTGAGAACTGAGAATAATGGGAGGAAGTAACTAATTTCTTAATCAAGTCTATGCCTAATTTTTTAATTCTTCTTTTGTGAAAAATAACGGTTTCAAAAGCCTTGTTACCCTGCTATACAACTACTTACTCAATGAGAAATATTTCTCAGTACTTATAATGTAGGTGTGCGGGTAGTGGTAGCCAGGCAGAAATGATGTGACCCAACTGCTAAATATCGGCCACTGCAATCGGTGAACGCCACCTTTTTTGCCGATAGGCCGATTGCAGTCAACAAGGCCAATATCGTCCGATACCGATATAGATTAGATTACAATACATCCGTCAACGACTCGATTAGATTCGTTTGCACAATGCATCACGACGCATCTCGATGCAGCTCAAAGTATCGCAGCTCAAAGTATCGTATCACATCCTCAATTTTCTATATTACTGCAAATGGCTACTTTTTCATCAATTAATACAAGCAGGCAACTAAATATCAACTCCCTTTTTTACTTAGAAAGTGAAGTTAAAATCTGGACGTCAACATACATTTTAAACACAAACGATTCATCTGTCAACGATTCGATGCATCGCGATGCATCTTATAAACGATTAATTTTGACACCCCTACTTGCGCTGTGGGCTTAAAAGGTTTGTGCTTTTTCTACGTCTTCCACTTTGCAACACAAAATAAATATTTTGTGTGTGTGTGTGTGTGTGTGTGTGTGCGTGTGTGTTTGTGTGGTGGGGGATAATAGTTTAACCCATTGATACCTGATGCAGCATTTGTGTGTGTATGTATCCCTTTAAGACTAAGTCTTAAAGGGATACACATGCAAATGCTGCATCAGGTATCAATGGGTTAACAGGGACAGCTGGGAGTGTGTGTGAGATGAGGGTGCATCACCTGTCAGCAAGCACCCACACAGCCGACCTAGCAGCACCCAGGAAACAGCTCTAGTGTATGCTGCTTGCATGACCCACATGCTTGAGTCAGTCGTATAGGGTCAGGTTACGGTGGACCAGAAGTGGTACACAGAGGAATGGTAAATGGTAAATGGACTGTATTTATAGAGCGCATTTTATATAGTCTATCGACTACCCAAAGCGCTTTTACATGAATACCTCACATTCACCCATTCACACACCGACGGCGTCTGCAGCCATGCAAGGCGCTAACTGCTCGTCGGGAGCAGTTAGGGGTTCAGTGTCTTGCTCAAGGACACTTCGACACACTGCCGGGAGGAGCCATGCAGCCTCGAACCGGGAACCTTCCGATTCCCAGGCGACAGCTCTACCTCCTGAGCTAATGCCGCCCCTAGGAATATGAGTGGCTGAAGTCTGAAGTCTGAAGATTACCAGAGGAGGTCCAGATATCTATCATGATATCCAGTAAACAGTCCTCTTTGTCTTATTATGACATGGATGAATGAGCACAGGAACTATGTATAGGTAGAAAATATGCACAACACTGTGAGGAAATGGGCAGTCCTGGCATTGATCAATGACTTTCTTGTTGAATGCAGAAAAGACAGGGTGGAGCCTGACACAGCTTTGCTAATAAAAGCACAGAAGGCCTTTTCTTTTGTGAGGCTTTTTTATTGATGGATGCAGCGCTTACTTCATCCCCTACATTACCATTCATGACATTTCATGGCAAAGTCGTAAAGCTAAATGTCAGAGCTGGAGAGGATGCAGACTAGAGAGCAGTGTCTGTTGAATGCTGCCATATTTACAATCACACTGTCTCATCAGAGAGCACCTCGGCGTGGTAGGAAAGTGCTTTTACCACTACACTACCCAGACAGCCCTATTCCAGGAAATGTCCTTTATATACAGTAGACTGGGTTGAACCAATGCCCTTCCTTTCCCCTCACAGTATTGCATATTTTGTGTTGTAAGAGTATCTCTAAAAAAAACAAGTACAGACCCTGTACAGGCCCATGTACTAAATATATACTAAACATATACTAAATTTGGTTTTGACAACGTCAAAATCTAAAAAGTAATCAAATCACACAATTGACTCACTTTGCTGGGGACTCGCCTGGACCCCCTCATCAAGCTGACGTTCGAGTATCTATAGGCTCGTTTGAGATGAGCAAATTCTGCGCAGATTCGACCAGCGCCTTGCTTGCCCCGTTGCATGATGGTTAGAAAAGTTGTCCGACTTGCTCCGCCTGCCCGACTGCGTGTGTGAGCCACGGGACTCTCGTGAGAGCGAGGCGGGCGCAGATTTGGAGTGAGGCGCCGCAGTTGCTCCCCACCAACTGCGCCCGACTGCGGATGACAGAGGATGACGAGAAACACATCAAGCTGAGCGCCCATTGGTTCAACACAGGTGCATCACAAACCCACAGTGAAGTGTAGAAACTTCAATTTTATATCTATTCCAAGCTGTCACTCCATATTTTACATAAATACCACCTGTAATGCCTACATAAAAATAAGGAATCTGAAGGGCTGTGTCATTTGTGCAGTGAGTGTGGGTGGCGCTAATGCATGTTTTAATTTGTTTACAAACCGCTGTTAAACAAAACTGTAGAAGAAGAAAGGCAGCAGTGAGTGTGCTGCGGGGGTGTTCGACTAGTTGACGCCTCGCCTGACTACGCTCGGCTGCTCTCGTCTGCTTTCCAGGCGAGGCGGCAGTCAACTCAAACGAGCCTAATGTCTAGCTGCCGCCGTCCCGTCCTAAACTCGAGGCTACGTTGAAGCACGTTTGTCGCTTTATGACCGTGGCAGCCGTGAGCGGGCGCTGTGGTATAAACTATTACTATTAGAAAGTGAACATTCATTGAAGCAAAGGTTGTGGATCATACTATGACTGAGCTATGTACTGACTTCACAAAAAAGATAAGTGTAAAATAATTGCTTCAACCCCTCTTGTATTCAAACTAGGAATCTTGCGTGTTACGCACACTCGATTTCTAGGGTGGAGACTCTGGAGAAGAGATGGCTACAGTTATGGAAATTGTTTGCTCTGCTGATCACTGATGACACCATCACTGATGACATCATAATCATAATCGTGACAGACACTGATGACATCACTGATGTCATCACAATTGCTCAAGTGACATCGCTGATGACATCATAATCGTGACAGACACCACCCACTTAGCCAATTTTAACAAAAAAAATATATATATAATATATAATAATATATAAATATAAATAAAGAGATAAGTTGAGTACCGGTAGTACTAGTAGTACTCTACTTCCTGACAGACATACAGTAGTATATACATAAGCATACATCTGAAAGTCTGGCAAAGTCATCACGTAATTTTATTGTTCAGCTGAACTACAGTGTTTAACTGCAGACTTCCTTCTCATCTGAAAGCAATTTCCATTGCAGTTCTCAAATCATCATGTTGCGACTTTGAGGTAGACAAACTCTTGGTATGGTACACTTTTATCAATCATTAGCTGCTGGGGGGAATTAGAGCATGGGCGCGTAACCAAGGCTGCCCTACAGCTGCTATTTAGTAGATGGGGGGAGGGGAGACAATGAAAATCATCAGAGGAGATCAAGAAGCTCAGACATTGAATGTGTCATGCAACAGATTTTGCATTCAGTGGAGGGTAAACATCTCCCATCATCCAATCAGTCTGGAAAGTTTGAACATCTTCCTGTTTCAAAGGTAAACTAATCCACACTATCACCTGTCCAGGGTACAGAAGAGCTGGACCAGATGTCGGAGCCGACTTTGAACGTTTGAGAGCTCATTAAACACGTTTATGGCTAAACTTGGAATTAGCATGTGTGAGAGAGCGAGGCTTTATGTGCTAGTTGTGAGCAAGACATCAAAGAGGACTGCAGCTGCTAATGACAGGCCTATGCATGTCTGTCTGACTTCCACAATTAGCTGATGGAGCTAATTATCCACAAGAACAAATTCAGAGCCGGGCAAAAACACTGCATGGCTGGACCATCAAGCAACATCATCAAGCAATTCATGTAAAGCTTTTGTTATCCCATGAGGGGGGCCAAAGAAAAGTAGTAGGAGTCAAGCATATTTTGTCCCTGGTTTTTCCCTGCTGGTGATCTGCAGGAAGAGCGTCATATGGCGCTGTATAGGGTTTCAGTGCAGAGAGGTGTGGACTCTGTGGAGCACCCCTCAACATGATCCCCACCCCCGCACTAAACCATCCCTGCCTCCCAACAGTCACAACGTAAACCCTCCTCACAGCGCAGTGTCATTTCACAGACTGACAGCCCACCTCTGGAATTTCAGAGAGAAAGAGGAGGAAACAAATTATGGGACACAGAGCACAGCCACTGCCTTCAAGAGAGTGAGTGAGTGAGTGAGTGAGTGAGTGAGAGAGAGAGAGAGAGAGACAGAGAGAGAGAGAGAGAGAGAGAGAGAGAGAGAGAGAGAGAGAGAGAGAGAATCTTCCCTGGAGGCAAGTTTGAGTTTGCATCGAGGAAACACATGAACTGAGGCTTGCCTTGTTTGAAGACTTAACGGTGACTTCTTCCTGTCTAAGGAGGACTTGACTGAACGTGAGCCCCCAGGAGGAATAGTCAGAATTCAGAGCGACCAAAGTCAAGCCGGTGGGAAAGAAAGCGCTCCGCTGCACACAGACACAGCTGAGAGCCATGCAGCCGTTCACCTTGATCGGTGCCGTTTGTCTCCTGTTCTGCATCTCCTCTGGTGGTGCAGATGTCCACAGGTGAGTCAGCATTGCAATCCAAAATGTTTGTTAACTAGAGAATGGTTTACTGAACTGTGTGCTTCTCTGAGACCTGCAACAGGTGTCAAGTGTAGTTTACTCTTGTGGAAATTTGGTGTCAAGAGTCAAAAAGACAATCCGGTGTCAATGGTCTTTCTATGTACTATGAATGTTACAC
The DNA here is from genome assembly GCF_964638095.1 of Poromitra crassiceps. Taxonomy (NCBI): domain Eukaryota; kingdom Metazoa; phylum Chordata; class Actinopteri; order Beryciformes; family Melamphaidae; genus Poromitra; species Poromitra crassiceps. The sequence continues at coordinate 41,316,806 of NC_139627.1, read as the reverse complement.
GTTACAATGAGTCTGAAAAGTACTGTTACCAATGACAAAAGTAACATGGTATAATTAATTGCCTGCTGCCCCTATAAAGGAATCGCTATCATTTTAAATACCTCTTCCTGCTTGTTATTCTTGCAAGTACTGCTGATTGGTAACATGAACCCCATAGTTTGCATTGCAATGTGTGCTTTACAGTTTTACAGGGGGAAACTTGTTTTGATGGCATGCTTACCCTAACTGCCCCCCTGCCAAGCAGTGGACTATGGGAGATTTGACTAAGCTAAATGTGTCACAGGCACAGCAACTGTTACTATGTGAAGAACACCTGTCACTCGTAGTAGCCCCTCTCCTGTGGGCTATTCTGGTTGATTTCTATCAAGTCTCAGATTCCTCGAGTCCCTCTGGAGCCGAGGCTGCTTTTAGGACGGCTGAATGCTAAACATCTGGGATATTAGAGTTTGGCACTAAACATCTGGGATATTAGAGTTTGGCACTAAACATCTGGGATATTAGAGTTTGGCACTGGGCGAGAGGTTACAGAGTTGCCCTGATGGCTGAGATTCACCACAGGCTCAGATGTGTGATCCCAAGAGGATTTCCCCACATATTCACTTTTCCAGAGTCAACAAAGTCGGTGGGAAGTGGCAGATTAACATCATAATCTAATTGACAGTTTAAAAATACACGTGCAATGTAATCGCTGTGTAGGTTATTTCGGACGTGCTGATGGTTCGCCTGCAGTGACTGAGAATAACTTCACGGTATAAATCCAGTAACTAGAGTCAGATGGAGATCAAGGTAAATAAAGAGGAAGTGGGGTGATGCGTGAGCTATCAGAGCGCAAGACACGAAGAGCCTGATTAGTGCGCTGTTCTCCATCTGTAGCCTACATCCTGTCTGATTAGTGTGCTCTTCTCCATCTGTAGCCTACATCCTGTTTGATTAGTGTGCTCCTCTCCATCTGTAGCCTACATCCTGTCTGATTAGTGTGCTCTTCTCCATCTGTAGCCTACATCCTGTCTGATTAGTGTGCTCCTCTCCATCTGTAGCCTACATCCTGTTTGATTAGTGCGCTGTTCTCCATCTGTAGCCTACATCCTGTCTGATTAGTGCCCTCTTCTCCATCTGTAGCCTACATCCTGTTTGATTAGTGTGCTCTTCTCCATCTGTAGCCTACATCCTGTCTGATTAGTGTGCTGTTCTCCATCTGTAGCCTACATCCTGTCTGATTAGTGTGCTCTTCTCCATCTGTAGCCTACATCCTGTCTGATTAGTGCGCTGTTCTCCATCTGTAGCCTACATCCTGTCTGATTAGTGTGCTCTTCTCCATCTGTAGCCTACATCCTGTCTGATTAGTGTGCTCTTCTCCATCTGTAGCCTACATCCTGTCTGATGAGTGTGCTCCTCTCCATCTGTAGCCTACATCCTGTCTGATTAGTGTGCTCCTCTCCATCTGTAGCCTACATCCTGTCTGATTAGTGTGCTCTTCTCCATCTGTAGCCTACATCCTGTCTGATTAGTGCGCTGTTCTCCATCTGTAGCCTACATCCTGTCTGATTAGTGTGCTCTTCTCCATCTGTAGCCTACATCCTGTCTGATTAGTGTGCTCCTCTCCATCTGTAGCCTACATCCTGTCTGATTAGTGTGCTCTTCTCCATCTGTAGCCTACATCCTGTCTGATTAGTGTGCTCTTCTCCATCTGTAGCCTACATCCTGTCTGATTAGTGCGCTCTTCTCCATCAGTAGCCTACATCCTGTCTGATTAGTGTGCTCTTCTCCATCTGTAGCCTACATCCTGTCTGATTAGTGCGCTCTTCTCCATCTGTAGCCTACATCCTGTCTGATTAGTGTGCTCTTCTCCATCTGTAGCCTACATCCTGTCTGATTAGTGTGCTCTTCTCCATCAGTAGCCTACATCCTGTCTGATTAGTGTGCTCCTCTCCATCTGTAGCCTACATCCTGTCTGATTAGTGTGCTCTTCTCCATCTGTAGCCTACATCCTGTCTGATTAGTGCGCTCTTCTCCATCAGTAGCCTACATCCTGTCTGATTAGTGTGCTCTTCTCCATCTGTAGCCTACATCCTGTCTGATTAGTGTGCTCTTCTCCATCTGTAGCCTACATCCTGTCTGATGAGTGTGCTCCTCTCCATCTGTAGCCTACATCCTGTCTGATTAGTGTGCTCCTCTCCATCTGTAGCCTACATCCTGTCTGATTAGTGTGCTCTTCTCCATCTGTAGCCTACATCCTGTCTGATTAGTGCGCTGTTCTCCATCTGTAGCCTACATCCTGTCTGATTAGTGTGCTCTTCTCCATCTGTAGCCTACATCCTGTCTGATTAGTGTGCTCCTCTCCATCTGTAGCCTACATCCTGTCTGATTAGTGTGCTCTTCTCCATCTGTAGCCTACATCCTGTCTGATTAGTGTGCTCTTCTCCATCTGTAGCCTACATCCTGTCTGATTAGTGCGCTCTTCTCCATCAGTAGCCTACATCCTGTCTGATTAGTGTGCTCTTCTCCATCTGTAGCCTACATCCTGTCTGATTAGTGCGCTCTTCTCCATCTGTAGCCTACATCCTGTCTGATTAGTGTGCTCTTCTCCATCTGTAGCCTACATCCTGTCTGATTAGTGTGCTCTTCTCCATCAGTAGCCTACATCCTGTCTGACTAGTGTGCTCCTCTCCATCTGTAGCCTACATCCTGTCTGATTAGTGTGCTCTTCTCCATCTGTAGCCTACATCCTGTCTGATTAGTGCGCTCTTCTCCATCAGTAGCCTACATCCTGTCTGATTAGTGTGCTCTTCTCCATCTGTAGCCTACATCCTGTCTGATTAGTGCGCTCTTCTCCATCTGTAGCCTACATCCTGTCTGATTAGTGTGCTCTTCTCCATCTGTAGCCTACATCCTGTCTGATTAGTGTGCTCTTCTCCATCTGTAGCCTACATCCTGTCTGATTAGTGTGCTCTTCTCCATCTGTAGCCTACATCCTGTCTGATTAGTGTGCTCCTCTCCATCTGTAGCCTACATCCTGTCTGATTAGTGTGCTCCTCTCCATCTGTAGCCTACATCCTGTCTGATTAGTGCGCTCCTCTCCATCTGTAGCCTACATCCTGTCTGATTAGTGTGCTCTTCTCCATCTGTAGCCTACATCCTGTCTGATTAGTGCGCTCTTCTCCATCAGTAGCCTAGATCCTGTCTGATTAGTGTGCTCTTCTCCATCTGTAGCCTACATCCTGTCTGATTAGTGTGCTCTTCTCCATCTGTAGCCTACATCCTGTCTGATTAGTGTGCTCTTCTCCATCTGTAGCCTAGATCCTGTCTGATTAGTGTGCTCCTCTCCATCTGTAGCCTACATCCTGTCTGATTAGTGCTCTCTTCTCCATCTGTAGCCTACATCCTGTCTGATTAGTGCGCTCTTCTCCATCTGTAGCCTACATCCTGTCTGATTAGTGTGCTCTTCTCCATCTGTAGCCTAGATCCTGTCTGATTAGTGTGCTCCTCTCCATCTGTAGCCTACATCCTGTCTGATTAGTGCTCTCTTCTCCATCTGTAGCCTACATCCTGTCTGATTAGTGTGCTCTTCTCCATCTGTAGCCTACATCCTGTCTGATTAGTGCACTATTCTCCATCTGTAGAAGACATCCTGTGTGCCTGCTTTTTCTCCATAGGGAGCCCACTTTTCTCCCTAGGAGCCGGTAAGGAGAAGCTTTATTTAGCTTGTTTGTTTTCCACACCACTGCCATTAGGCCTGTAATTGGTTGTCTGAAAGCCTGGCTTTGGGAGAGCTAAAAGAGACTATATGGATTTGTTGCGATCAATTATCCCCAAAAACAACAGATGGGGTTAAATTGTTTGGTCTACTCTAAGGCAACAGTCGCTGATATTTCACGACCAATAATGACATTTTATTTTGTTAAAAGGCTAAATTTGCCAATAAATAAATGCAAATGCTAATAATGCTAATAAATGCTAAATAATGCAAAGACAGTTAAAATACATATTTCCTTAATCTCCTCTTCTTCTACAAAGGCACTACCGACAAGTCCCTAGTGGAAACCAAGCAGGCGTGTGTCGCTACGGCAGGAGACTGGAGTGTTGCTATGGCTGGAAGAAAAATAGTAAAGGACAGTGTGAGGGTAAGGCTAGTCTCAATTGATCCAAAGACTGCTTATAATCACTGTATGATCAACTTGTTGCTGATCTTTTAATCAAATGTATTATTTAATATACCATCAAATAAAGTAAGAAAATGTATCTAGATTCCCCTCCACAATAGACTGTGCTCTCAAATTTGTTATTCTTTTGTGGTAAGATATTTTCCTGTCCCTGAGAATGTGGAGGAAATTACTTTTCAGATTGAAAACCCTGGAATGCATATAGAAATGTGTGGTTTGACCATAACCTGTCTTTCTCCAACCACCAATGCTGCTGGTGGTATTTTCTTCACGTTAAACGCTTTACCAGCTCAGTGTGAGCATGACTGCAAGCACGGAGAGTGTGTGGGCCCCAACAAATGCAAGTGTTTCCCAGGATACACCGGAAAGACATGCAATCAAGGTCAGTATTCAGGCTCAGTAAAGAGAGGCCGGAAAACACGGGTCATATTGGCTTCATGACGATCAAATTTCCAGTGGATAGCTCCCTTTACAAGCTACTTTTGGACATATTTGACTGCCGAGCAAATCCATATTTCCTGTGTTTGATGTTTGATCTGGATATTTAAACGATCAGGAAAGAAATCATTGCAGGTGAGAAAATGATGGTGAATCTCTTTGATAGATCTGAATGAGTGAATCTCTTTGATATATCTGAATGAGTGAATCTCTTTGATATATCTGAATGAGTGAATCTCTTTGATAGATCTGAATGAGTGCGGCCTGAAGCCTCGTCCCTGTGAACATCGATGCATGAACACCTTTGGCAGCTACATGTGCTACTGCCTCAACGGGTACACTGTGATGCCTGATGGATCCTGCGCCAGTGAGTCGCCCCTGTCCACTATCTGTCCCCTCTGTCCACTATCTGTCCCCTCTGTCCACTATCTGTCCCCCCTGTCCACTATCTGTCCCCTCTGTGCACTATCTGTCCCCTATGTCCACTATCTGTCCCCTGTGTCCACTATCTGTCCCCTCTGTCCACTATCTGTCCCCTCTGTCCACTCTCTGTCCACTCTGTCCACTCTCTGTCCCCTGTGTCCACTATCTGTCCCCTCTGTCCACTATCTGTCCCCTCTGTGCACTATCTGCCCCCTCTGTCCACTATCTGTCCCCTCTGTCCACTCTCTGTCCCCCCTGTCCACTATCTGTCCCCTCTGTCCACTATCTGTCCCCTCTGTCCACTATCTGTCCCCTGTGTCCACTATCTGTCCCCCTGTCCACTATCTGTCCCCTCTGTCCACTATCTGTCCCCTCTGTCCACTATCTGTCCCCCCTGTCCACTATCTGTCCCCCCTGTCCACTATCTGTCCCCTCTGTCCACTATCCATGGAATGGAAACATTGGAAAAAATATATCGACCTCGCTGATTTTGTGTGTGTGTGTGTGTGTGTGCGTGTGTGTGTGCGTGTGTGCGCGCGCGTGTGCGTGTGTGTGTGTGTGTGTGTGTGTGCGTAGACTCCAGGACGTGTTCACTTGCCCACTGTCAGTATGGCTGTGAGGAGGTGCAGGGGGAGATCCGCTGTCTCTGTCCTTCTGCAGGTCTGCAGCTGGGGCCGGATGAGAGGACCTGTGTAGGTGAGCAAGACACAACCACACTCACTCTTCAGTATGACGCCTTGATTGTTTTTAGTGCTGGCAAAATTACATACTGTCATGTAAGGGAAAACATTATGTCAAATAGAATGGCAGATTCCCTAGAGAAGGAGATAGGCGTGAGGTGTGAGAGAAAGTTAACATGGAGCAAAAGGCCTACTTCTGAGTAGGAATATACAGGGGAGACTTTGTGAAGAAACAGCTTGACCTGGATCCCGTTGTCTTAACGCTCTGTCTCGTGGATTTAGATTGCTGCACACAGTGGAAGGGGGTCACGACAAAATTCTGTAGGCTTTCACATTCCTGGTTGGTAAGTCAGATGGATACACTGGAGTTGTATTTCTTCTCCCCGCAAAACACAGACAGACCTAAATTGTCAACAGGGGAAAATAAAATAAAACCGTGGCAATGCAGTGAAGGACAGGACTCCAGATCCATATCAAACCATAGGCCATTCATTTCTTGCCTGTCTTTGTTCCCCTTCAGATATTGACGAATGTGTCACTGGAAAGAACCTCTGCCCGTTCAACAGACAATGCGTCAACACCTTCGGCAGCTACTACTGCAAGTGCCAGAATGGCTATGACCTGAAATATGTTGACGGCAAATATGACTGTGTAGGTAAGGTATACACGTTTATTGAAGGAACAAAAAACTGTGCAATCAATCGTGCTTGTAGAGGTACAAATAGGCCTTCTTCCAATTGCAGACCTTGATGAGTGCGCAGCCGGCACCCACAGGTGCAGCCACCATGCTGCGTGTCTGAACACTCAAGGATCCTACAAGTGCAGGTGCAAGTCTGGCTTCAGAGGCAATGGCTTTGAATGCTCTGGTGAGATCCCAGATCCACTACATGAAACAATCAGATTTACGGAAACCTTTTGATGTATGCTAAAGCTGGACAAATAAAGCCAGTGTTTATTTTCAACAAATAATCTAACATTAATGATAGATTTAAATAGCTCGTAATCTCTCAGGCATCAGGCTTATGTGAGTCAGGCTGATATTAGCAATTTTACAGCCACATATTTCATCTGGGCTCTTAAAACATCGGCAAAACAGCAGTCCTGCCAAGGCTAGTTTCCTGTTTTCAGACCCCTTTGCTCTTTACAGATGTTAGCGAGAAAGCGCCACAGATTGAAAGCACACCTGTGTAAATATCATGTCGTTGTACTGTAGCCAGTTTGAAGGGATAAAGCAGGTCGCGTGTACTCTTTGAACCAGACCACAGATATTATATTAACAGGTGCCACATTAAAGACGAGCACAGGACAGAGATATTAACACAGGTGATAAGATGAGCACAGGACAGAGATATTAACACAGGTGATAAGACGAGCACAGGACAGAGATATTAACACAGGTGATAAGACGAGCACAGGACAGAGATATTAACACAGGTGATAAGACGAGCACAGGACAGAGATATGAACAGGTGATGCCTGTAAGAGACGAGCACAGGCCAGAGGTCTGGGTGTAAATGAAGATGCCTTTATGTTTTGTAGTCAAGCCATTCTATCAGAGCGCGTGGGATGGAGACAAAGGCAGTGCTGATGGTTACCTCAATGGTGAGACTGCGTGGAATCCAAAGACTCTGCTTCAGCTGTTTACTCCTCGCCGTGCACCCAAACCCCCCCACCGCCCACACACACCTCGCCTGCCGCTGTGACCCCCCCCCCCCCCACACACACACACACACACACACACACACTCTCTCCCCCTTGCTCATGGCTGGCAGTCTTGTATATCCACAGCACGTATAGCTTAACATGAGATGTGGAATTCTCAGCATGAAACCATTTCAGACCCTGTGCATATATATATATACAGTGCTTGTGCATTTGAGACACTAATTTAAACCATGTGCAATGAATGTAGCTGTCATGCTTCAACTGCATGGAGTAGGATATGCCTGTCTTTCCTCTTATCCTCTTTGATAATGACTGCTCCGGTCGAAAAGTACTTGACTATAGCATCCATGAACTGGTAAGTAACTGCAGAGGAGTCTTTGACATGACAACAACAACAGCTGCAAAACACATGACTATGGTTCGTAAGTGGCTGACAAATAAATCATACACATCTCAACCCTGGCAACGCACTTCCCAGTTGTAATTGTAGTTCCAGAAGTCTAAAGCTGACTGGTCTTCCTGCCTGCAGCCATCCCAGACTCCCCAGTGAGGCCCAGGATTCTGGGAGGTAACGAGGACATCAAAAATGTGATCCCGTCGCCGCCTCCCGGGATGCGCGAGCAGCCGTTTGACTACGATGGAGACGTCTACATCGGCAGCCAGGCCCCAGGGCCGGTCCAGTTCCCAGAGCAGGGTAGGTTTCCTGAGGAAGAGGAGGATGAGGAAGGGGAGGAAGACAACCAGCTCAACCCAAGAGGAGATGTTTTCAGTAAGCCTCCTTTCTCTCGGCTCCATGACAGTAATCCTGCTTTATTGCGGTTAGCACCCTGGGTGGTCCCAAATTAATTAGACGCACCACTGGTTCAACAGGCCATTTGGTTTGAACCAGTAAAACTCTTTTTATAAGCATTTTACGAAATGTGTATGGGAAAATAAATAGCGGATGAAAATCTCTGGTACAGTGCTGAAGCAGGAAGTAGGCGGTCACTTTGCCTCTATATAGAGATTTCACACTTGTGTTTTCACAGCACTAATGTATTCGTAAATACATTTATCATTTTTTAGCAGGCCGCTAAAGTGGTGTTCAAGAAAGAAATGCAATTAAGGAACGGAGCTGAATCGAGGCTTTTACAAACATACACTAAAGTGATGTTAGGTGTTGATGATCTGGGTCCATTCATATACTGACCTAAAGACCCCTCTGGCCGTCTGTTTACTCTCTCTACCGTTGCATCTGTAACAGAACAGGGCCACATCCTCTCTGGTCACTTCTTACAGATGTCTCCAGTCAAAGAGAATTTATGATGGCCCTAATTACAGGCACAAAGCCCACGCATTTCTTCAGCTTCAAGTTTCTCGGCTGTGCTTGAAGGGAGACTTTACCATGTGTCCTCTATGCAACATTTCTTAATTCCAATAATTCAATGTGATTGAAGGTGGTTTGCCAAAATGGAGACTGGACAGAGTGCCTTTTACTTTTGCCGTTTAAGCAGAAAAGTGCTGGTCTGTCAGACAGCATTAGCCTGAGGATTAGCATCTCAGCTTTAAGCCCTAGCTGGACCAGAGAGCCAAGGGGCCTGTTGGTTCATGTTCTCCATGTGGTCCTCAGAAAACTCCTCCATGAGTGCAGAGGGCTGTACGACTACAATTCTGTACAATTCACTGCTGATGGTTTTTTTAATGATAATTAATAGCCTACTCATTATCAATGCAATCAAACATTGATATAATCTATGCAACCCTGCAAACACCTTCCCATTTTCCAAAGGCTATTCTGTTTCATTGCTGTCACTTTCTGCTGAAGGTTAGTGGAGACTGGAGAGATTTGGCCTGAAGACAAAGGGGGTGGGTGAGATGTTGAGAGACAAATGATCAAACCATGAAGGAAACAACCCCAGACAGGGAGAGCAGACAAGAAGCCATAGGAAAGAGGAGTAAAGACTAGAGTTAAACACTAGAAAATGTGACATACCAGCTCTCGAACCCCTTACAACTCTAGCATGAAGGAAAATAAAGAGCCTCACTGACATTCTTCTCGACCCTTTCATAATTGGCAAATATCCACAATACAAAAACATTCAAGCAAGAGTATAAGCGACTTTGAGTATTTAGAAAAGCGCTATATAAGATAAATGTAGTATTATTATTATTATTATTATTATTATTATTATAAAGATTTCAGCATCAAACAATGAAAGATATGGCAATAACTATGTGAGTCGATGCATTTGTTCAAGAGACATTGTGGCTGCTAATACAATGCAAATCTATATAGACTTTTTGGTGAGCCTCCTTATTTCAACTCTGTATCATCAGAAGAAATCTGATAGAAGAGTTGGCAACGCACTCGTGTAATGGTATGCCTCTCATTGAGAAAACCTCTCAACGAGGCTGCCTTTCACCACTAGGCCTGATCTTTATGGAAACAACCAACCAACCAATTGAGTCTGTGTAAGAAGTCGAGGTAGCAAGAGGAGACATGCAGGCCCCGAGACATCCATCACCTCCAGGGAGGAATTTGAGTCTGTCGGCATGTGAGAGAGCCCAGGGACACGCAGCTCATCCTGGGCCTACTCGCCATCTCCTAGGAGGAGGGTGAGGGAGGGTTACGGCTCCTCCAAGCCTTTTATTATGTTTTCCCCAAAACAGCTGTTGTGCAAACAGACTTGACTCTGAGCAGGGGAGTCTGTCATCAGCACTCGATAGCAGCCCACCATGGCAGAGCAGGTTCAATGACCCCAGCTGTCACACATCTGCCTGTCGAAGGTTACTTACCATGGGGGAAGTCGGCCTCAAGAACTTTCAAATGCTTTGGGCTACTTTATCCTGGGGTTTGCAATGTGCCATCTCAGGACGTGAGTGACAGCAGGGCAAGTCCACACCTGCCGTTGGCTACAAGCCCCACTCTGTCTTTTGTTTCACGAGGGAACACTGCGTAATTTTGGAACGGTTGTTTAAGTTCACATATTTTCTGAGGAATTCGTGGGCAAATAAACTGATGACAGATTTTGATAGGGCAACATTATATAGTATATTTATAATGTAACAGTGTAATTCTAATATAGTTTGCATCTACAGATGAGCATCATATATTTACCGTTATTTAATAGCATTAAGTTGATACTGTCTGACATGGACTTCTCTTGGGCTCTCATCCTCCGCAGCGTCGGAGGACTTTGAATCAGTATTCGGCCCTGGCACCGAAGTCAAAGAAATGGAAATAGCACCAGTTCAGGAGGGTAATCAACCATGGATTCATCTGTCAGCACATTATAATGACTGTTGACTCAATATTGATCATTTGATAACCCTTTTAATTTAATAACCCTTTTAATCCTCTAGAGTTCATCATGGACTGCAACTTCGATAAGGGAGCGTGCGAGTGGGTGCAGGACAAGGGTGATGACATGGACTGGAGTGTAGCCTACCATGAGAATGGTAAATAGTCACATCAATATTCATTTTATACTCTCTTTGTTACTTCTTAACTGCAGACCAGTAGCTTCTTTTTGGTTGATCATCTATGTAAATCAGACTGAGATGTCACTTCTTAAATGCAGACCAGTAACTTCTTTGTGGCAACGACAGCTCTTGTCAAGTTGGTCATTTACTCACTCTTTTTCTTGTAAAATTGGTCATTCATGTAAATCAGACAGAGATTGAGTTGATTCTTAATTACAGACCAGCAGCTTTCTGTCTGGTTAATGTATAACTCATACTATATATTTTAATTAGCTTTAATTTGTGTTGTATTATTTTTGCTTATCTGATTGTCTTGTTTGTAAATGTATGATGTTTAATGTTCTATGTGGACTCCAGTAAGAGTAGCTTATGCTTTGCATAAGCTAATGGGGATCCTAATAAATCAAATCAAATCTTTGATTTGTACAGGGGTTGATGAAGGCTAATCCTCAGGAGAACATTGTTGGTAAATCAGTTGAGTTGAATTCAGCCCATGCAAACCCCTGCAAACCCTCCCAGGTGGTGAGTACTACATGGCCATGAGTGGACTCCTGGGGGAACAGGCAGATGTGGCCAAGTTGAAGCTGCTTCTCAGTGACCGGACCAAGCAGGGCAGCTTCTGTCTGACCTTTGACTACCGTATGCTGGGCAACAACGTGGGCACGCTCAGGGTGCTGCCAGATAACAACGCCTACCCGGTGTGGGAGCAGAGCCACAGCAGAGACCAAGGCTGGCAGACGGAGCTCCTCACTGTGGCGTGGAAGGAGGAAGCTCCAGAAGCTGTGAGTCATTTGCTATTCACCTATATCACCAAAAGGGAGGGTGGGTAGAGCAAATAAATAGGATAGTAACATGCAGTTACTATCCTAAGCCACATTTGCAGGTACCGACTCCGTATGTAACATACTTGTACACATCCTGACCAACTATGACAGATGTTGCTCTAAAATGTCAAATTCGTTTTCAAATTCGGTTTACAATATGATTGGAAAACAAACTGAAGATTGTTCGCTCAATATACAGTAGAAATGCAGTTGACCACATAATGATAACATCTAACTTGCCTGCAGATGGTCTTTGAAGCTGAGCGTGGTCAAGGTGTTGGAGGAGAGATTGGGCTGGACAATGTCGTGCTGACCTCAGGCCCCTGTCAAGAGGATGGCAGGGTCTTTTAAGAATCTCCGCTCCTGATCAACAAATTGAAAATAAATCTCACACAAATATGTCAGAGATTCCCGTTTCTTACCCCGACTGTGTTCTCTTCCCTGTGGAGTTCCTTGATTTTCCATAATTGATATTTCTTAAAGTATCCAAAATATGCATTCATATTCTCCTGTCGTTTCTCCGGATAAATTTGAATATACAGCACATGATCTCAAGGGAAGATTAAGAGCAATTGGTGCATGCAAGGTCCCTTCAGTATTCAGTTCACGCCACCATGCTGCTATCAACATCCTCTATAGTGATTTGAAAAGACATCATAGTTTCAAATAGTGTATTATGCTCTCTTATGATACAGATAACTCAGATCTCAGGTTTAGGTGGAAATACCAATCTTTGTCTGTTAGTTATGTCTATAGAAACCGTATTGTGCTTAGTCCTTTGCTGTGTATGTGATATGTGCATTGCTGAAGTTAACTGAAAATTATCTATGACATGTAATGTGAATTCTTAGGTTAATTAAAATGAAATCTTAGATTAATAACTCTTTTTGAAGGCTGATTCGTTTTGATGATCAAAAGTGTCAATGCATAACTGCTGTAAATTATGCTTTCATATTGTATGATTACATTTAAATGTTTTTTTTCTAAGTTGGTCTACTGTGTCATTTTTACCATACATTGTGTGATTTTACACCTGAATGCACTCCTTGATCATGTCAGTGCGTTAGGCTACTGCAAATTCCAAACAGAGATCTATCGTCAAAAAAGGAGAGTGGGCCATGGAAGTTAATAGCATGGCATCATAAACCGATGTATGTAGGTAGTGTCACCAACAAAAGCCACATAATAGTGTCACTGATGCATAAGTGTCAGGCAGACAAAAGGCCCACTATGATAAAGTATGTGGATAATTTAGGAGAATAATTCAATCTGAAGAAGGGATTTCTTCCAGACTGAATTCCACCACCACCTAAACCAAATGCAAGTATTTTGGGACAAGAATGAACCACAGATATGCATCTCTGATATCACTGACTGAGAGCCAATTTACACCAAATTTGTTGGATGAACGCAGATGTTTCCTGTTTTTGAGAAGTTTTTGGAAGTGGCTCTTTCTCATTATTCTCCCTTGTTAGCATGTTATGAGCTTATGGCTACTGTGAACTCAAGCGATGGCATATAGACAAAAAATATTTTTCTGTCTTAGCACCGACGTTTATGTGGATTTTGAAGATAATTTGTGCATTAAAGGCATAGAGACAGAGATTAGGGTAGGCAGCACCATACTGGTGTTTAGCTAACTTCACTGGTCTATGCAGTGTAAAATTAAGCTACTTTAAAAGACGGACTCATACCTTTATGAATACATCAGGAGTGAAAATCCGGTTCCATGTATCAGGTCAGGTGGGTGTCATCCAGTCTGTCTCTGGCCTTTCTGCATGTCTTCCACGACTGTTCCAGCTTTCAATGCTGACAGATAAACAGCGCTCTCTCGTGGTGTTGCCTGCACAGTACACCATATGTCAACAACACCGCCCACTTCGTTTGCAACTTTATTTTATTAAATGGTGAGACTGTAAATTTTGTATAATGTATAACTGTATAATGTCATACTTTCAATATGTGGAAAACACATGCATGCATGTATGTATGTATGTATGGCCTTCATTAGCCTGGAACTTTACCTAAACGCTGGTGTTTGGCCCATGGTTTGGCCAGGTCACATGACCAAAACCGTCTGTGGTAGCATTAGTTAGCTAGCTTGTTAGCAGCTAGTAGCGTTTAGCGTCAAGTCTTTCGAGTTCCCCAAGGATTGGAAACTGTCTGTGCCACCCGACGTTATTTATAGCCACGCCAACGCGAGGAGCCGTGAAGCATCTGTAGTAACATCATTTCAGTTATTTCGTGATTTAACGCTAGTTACTTCTTGTCGACACAACAGCTGCCAGAGCGACTCAGCAAGGTACTCAAACTAGACCGTTTGCTGCTGTCCAGTAAACCTTAGCTAGCTAACATTAACATTAGCTTAACGTTACCTTGGTTTCCTCACTAACGTTACCCTAGCTTAGCAGACAGTCAGCTGGTAGCGTTAGCTCTAACTTAGGCTAATTTGTCTTGACTAGCGTTCATTTACAAGTCACTACTGTTGAAGTGTTATAACCCCAGGACAAACATTTCGGCTGCGTTTGAAAGGATTCTTGACTTGGTCTAAGTATTTAACATTTTGCAGCAGCAGATTAAGTGCTTTACTGTAATGCTAACGTTAGCTATACAGGAAGAGGGATTCTCTACTGTAACTGCTGGGCCAGCTGTTAATCAGGAAACCTATTGCTTGTTATTGTGTTACAGTTGGTTGAACGTTAGCTATATGGCTGCTCAGACCAACATGAAACAGAGGCGCATGTGACTGAGGACCAGTCTACAGCACATGATCCGGGACAAGGGGAGGAGGAGATCGAAATCAAGCACGGGTGAGACAAATGAATGGCAATGACAGGCTCACTGTCTCATGGAAAAGCCTCATTCATCCACCAAAAACTGTCTGTCAAGTAAACTGGTGCTGGATTACAGTACTTTCTGCCAAGCCGATGTTATGGTGCTGTGTGGTTAATAAATAACATGTCCACATTGCATCTTCCCATTAGGTCATTCCCTACAAAGTGGTTAAGGAGGCGTGAACAGCCATGACAACAAAGACATCCCTGCTGAAAGTCATTCTGCTGGGTGATGGCGGTGTGGGCAAGAGTTCCCTCATGAATCGCTATGTCACCAACAAGTTTGACACACACCTTTTCCACACCATCGGCGTGGAGTTCCTCAACAAGGACCTGGAGGTAGATGGCCACATGGTGACCCTTCAGATCTGGGACACCGCTGGCCAGGAGCGCTTCCGCAGCCTGAGGACTCCTTTCTACCGTGGCTCTGACTGCTGCCTGCTCACCTTTAGTGTTGATGACAACCAGAGTTTCCTCAACTTGGTCAACTGGAAGAAGGAGTTCATCTACTATGCAGATGTCAAGGAGCCGGAGAAGTTCCCATTTGTGGTCCTGGGGAACAAGCTGGACGTGTCAGAGAGGCAGGTGTCTGCTGAGGATGCCCAGCAATGGTGCCAGGAGAACGGTGACTTCCCCTACTTTGAGACCAGTGCCAAGGATGCCACCAACGTAGCGGTGGCCTTTGATGAGGCAGTGCGGAGAGTGTTGGCAATGGAGGAGAGGACGGACCACCTCATCCCCACGGACACAGTCAACCTCCACAGAAAGCCTCGCTCCACTGCCACTTGCTGTTCATAACATCTAGGGGGTGTTCTCACTCATAGCAACTTGCTCTTATGCCTGTGTGATAAGGCTGTAGGTCTACATATTATAGTAACATCTTATTTAAACTAATTAGGCTACTGGCTTTATGGTTTGTTATACTGTTGAATGGTTTGATAATGCTGTCGTTGAATTTGTCTCTACTGGAGTAAAGAGGAAGAAAACACTAAATTCATCGTGAAGTCCAATTACAAATCAACATAAAACATGGAATTGTTCACTCTGCTCTGCCGGAGCTTGGAGGTCAGGGCTGTGAAAGGGTAGCAGAAGAAGGGATTGCAGTGTGTGTGTTCTGTTACCCATGGACCGCATATGGGGAACAAAAAATTTGTGATGACATGACGTGTTTGCCAAGTTTCACTTCCTTCTCAAATGGTAAAATGTTCCTTTTGTAGAGAAGGCATTTTATACTGTGACTATTAGAATCAATGTTTAGATGTACTACCTGGGAGTGAGATCATCATAGGATTTGTAAACTTCATTCCCAAATTACTGCAGATAATCTGATAACGTATATAATATATTCATATTTAAAACAATTACAAAACTGGAAATAATTTATACAGTCCAATAACTTTATTTCTAAAATGTACCATGTTTAGTAGTTGAGTCACTACTTTATATAACGGTAAGAAATTGAGGCTTTTTGTGATTATTGCACCTTTTGGACTTGGTAGTGTATTTTTTGCAAAGTGAATGGATTGTTTATGCTGGAAGTACAGGGATAAGATCCCTACCAATTGATGAGCATTAAAGCAAAGTGAACATGCATGGCATATTGTATATTTATGAATACGGTTTTCTAATATGGAAAGTTTTAATATGGACTTTTTAACTTAATGAGAGTTCCAGTAATCATTGAATCAACTTCAAGAGGAAGAACATAACATGCCCTTAAGGGAGTCTTAACAAGATAGTGGTCATGATTGAGTAAAACTTGTTTTAATTGTTTAGTTTATTTAGTCTTACATAATATAATTATTTGAAGCACTGTACATTTTTTATACTAATCTCAGCTCTTTAATTCATTTTTATATGAAACAGTGAACCATTAATTTAGGTTCACCTTGTCTCCTCCACTCTTCATATCATATTAATATTGTATTACTGGTATGCCAAAAACTTCAATAAAACCACCAAGAATTCTCCTTAAGGCATTTTTCTACCCTGAAAACACGAGAACTGCCTTCCTACGTTGGAGCGCAACTGTCACAAGGTTTGAATTGAACTCAGATTGTAAAATACTGCTGCTCTTTATGGCCATTGCATTGACAGTACAACAATCCCAATGTTTATTTCTTCACTGGTGAAACACACTAGAACAAACAAGAACCTTTCAGACACTGGCCAGCTCATTCAAATGAAGGTGGCATTATTAGGATTAAAGTGTTACCAGAGTAATGAATGACATCAGATGCACACAAAAATATGCAAAAATCCACTTGGCAAATGATGATAAACACAGACAGCACACAAGTGTCTTAAGGTAATGCACAGGAAAGAAAATATATACAAAAACAAGAATCCAAATATCCAAACATTTTGCTTGTGGAGCAATTAACTCAGGAGATGTTTCTTGCCAAGAAACTGGACTTTCCTGTCAAACGCTGTTGAACGCACTGGAGCATTGATTTCATAGAAGGGATTCATTGCAAACTGGAAAAGAGAAGAGGTTATGAATAGCAAACAATGGGTAAATTGACCAGATGTTAACTCGTGTTAAGAGAAGTCATTTAAAAGCAACTCACCTTAATGTATAAATCATACACATCATTGAAGAAGTTTTTGATTCCATCTTCTTGTCGCACATCATGCAGCATGATGAATCTCATATGTATAACAGATAATTAAGGAAAAGAAAGAGCTACCACAAAAAGCCTTCAAGAAGACTAAACAATATGATGCATCCATGTGACTGAGCTCCAAAAAAAACCTAGCAGTATATACTGCCTGCAAAGTTAAAATGCTGCACTACATAACATCCTTCACTACAAAAATAAGCTATCTTGCATTACTGCATCATGGTATTTGAATCACAATTGCACATCTCTGCATTCATTCATTGAATTTATTGAATATGATCTAGGGCTGGACGATATGGTTGAAATACATAAATAAATAAATATCCCCGGGGACCAACTCCAGTTATTTTGCCATTGCCTGACAGGAGTATTAACTCTAACATAAATGTCTTTTGGTGGTGGGAAGCATTAGGAAACCAGCACCCAGAGGAAACCCACATGAACATGGTGAGAACATGCAAACTCCACACAGAAAGGGCCTGAGATGGACCGGGGTTCGAACCCGGGACCGTTTTGAGGCAGCAGTACAATGATAATCACAAGGATTTTTCTTCACATCAATATACGGTACAGTATATTGCAATATGGTTCAGCAAAATCATGTTAAATAATCAAATTAATGTTCATCTCATTGAACCAAAGACTAATGTTAGTAGGGACGGGCATTTCAAGGAAAAATACTATTTGATATTCAAGGTTAGAATCTAAAATTAACATAAAGAAGTAGTATTCCTCTGGGGGGGGGGAATCCCAAACAACATTTTGGGATTGCTCAAATGTCCCTACCTACTGTTTTTACACAAATTGATTCCTGAACTGTCTGTGTGTGTGTGTGTGTGTGTGTGTGTGTGTGTGTGTGAGTTAAAGGTAAAGTCCCACTGATTGTCACATAATGTGTGAAATTTGTTCTCCGCATTTGACCCATCCCCTGGGGGAGCGGTGAGCGGCAGCGTGCGCCGCGCTCGGGAATCACATGGTGATCTAACCCCCAATTCCAACCCTTTGATGCTGAGTGCCAAGCAGGGAGGCAAATGGGTCCCATTTTTATAGTCTTTGGTATGACTCGTCCGGGGATCGAACTCACGACCTCCCAGTCTCAGGGCGGACACTCAGACCACAAGGCCACTGAGCTGAGAGAGAGATGCTGAACACAGCTCAAAACACAGCTAGAACATGTAATGGCAATAGTTAGTAATTTGGACATGCTAACCAGCACGAGGGAATAGTCCAAAAAGGATATGTCCTGCAGTGACAAAGGCAGAAACAAACCACTCGTTGAACTTGTCCACAGTTTTCAGGTACATATTGTTGGACAGCCACATGTTTTCATCCACCAAATCCAGGGCTGCATGTGCAATAAACTGGTTCAAGTGACGGTGGTCATCCTGTTAAAGAGAAGATAAATGTATGCATTTCTATGTCCTATGTGTAATTCTAGAAAGGCCTAGTACAGTTACATAATTATTAATTTACCATGGCTACTGGGTTCAATTCAGGCACAAGAAAATGTGTACTAACGCCAATACAAAGCCAGTTACCCTTGTCGATTCAGCTTTCCCAGCTGGCAAGAACTCCATTTCAAATACAGGGTTGTCCTGATGACCAACCATGACAAAATAAAAACTTCCAGACATTCTTGATCTTGTTACTTCTCAGCACAGTGTAGGCGCCCTGAAATCAATTCAAATAAATTAGTTCACCGCTACATTAGCGTCGTTAGCTGAATTAAGTTGTGAATCCTTTCTTTAGCGTTAGCTGGTAAGCTAGCTGTAACGCCCAGTGAAACTTTTCTGACGTATTCTTATGCTTACTTTTCGTGAGATTTATGAGAATAGAAGAAAGATAACATTACTTAAAATAATACGTACATTTAATCTTCAATGACATTCGATTCAATCGAAGCTTTTTGATTTGACAGAACAGCTATATTTGTTTACCTATGGTTCTTCCTGGAGTCCAGACGCAAGAAGATGACGACATGCTTGTGTGGCCTAGTTATCAAATTATTTTATTAGTATTTATTTCAATTTTCTTTGAAATGAGTATACAATTTTAAAATGAACAAATGTTCTTTATAAATTAGACATCTTATTAGACGTTTAAGATTTCGATAAATCGATTCTTAAAAATCTCATTTTGACGTCATAACTGTGGGCCCGGAAGAAAAATACGTTAGTCGTTTTTTGTTTTTTATTATCCTGTGGACACTTGGGAAGAGACGCTTGCTGGTTACTAGGCTGGTAACTAGTCTGGTGTTACGTTGGTAGAGGATTGCTCAAATAAAACCAGGTAGACGAGTCAGTTGGTGTCGAAAGCGGTGCTTGCACAGCTCGCCATGAGTTCTACTACTTGACTGTAACCATACTGTATCGTTACTGTTGTTTTGATTTGTCTTCCAGAAACACATTGGAGACAAAGCACGACCATCATGTCGGCGGCCAAGGAAGAGATGCTGTCCCCAGACGAGTTGAGGAAGAGGCTCTATCAAACTTTCAAAAGTAGAGGGATGCTTGACACACTGAAAGTAAGCAGGCTATAGTGTTGATTTGCCACGCCTAAAGTCTACTCTGGTCTGCTTTGGGAATATTTTGGTCTCCATGATCTTTTGTGTTCTCTTTTGTTCTGATCCAGACACAGATGCGTAACCAGCTTATCCAGGAGTTAAAGCAGCCACTTGTGAGTGGAGGAGAAACAGTTCCCAGGCCAATCCCCGTGAGATCAGAGTCTGTTTTGGTCTCAGCCTCTAACAGTATAGTGGCTGATTATCTACGGACCTCTGGGTATGAGTACACTTTATCTGTGTTCCACCCTGAAAGTGGCCTGTGTAAGGACAAGGTGAGTGTGACTACAACATTATTAGTTAGTATTTAGGCTAAACTGAAATGAATATGGCTTCAGATGAAGATGGACCTTTCTCAATAGTAACTGAGTTGCTCTAATCCATCTTGGCAGGTTTTGACGACCGGGGACCTTCTTCATCTTATGAAAATTAGCCCTGAATCGGCACTTTACAGATCCCTGGTAATGACTGACTGACTGACTATTGTGATATAGAATGTAGAATATAGTTTATATAGGATTAAGTCTCGTAATAACAGGATTGTGTTTATTTCCACAGTCATCAAAGAAAGAGAAAGAGAAAGAGAAAAAAGGTAAGCATAGCATTTGCTACTTTTTCAGGCGTATATATACTGCTTCTGTTAACTACCTCTAAGCCCTGTCCCTGAAATATGTTCTCCTGGTCCTCCAGGTTTCCTGATGAGCCTTCTAACACAACTAACAGCCCGACACACTCATGAGCTGCACTCTGATGCTGACACTCAGACCACCAGCATATCCATTTATAGAGAATCTCTTGGTATGACAAAATTATGTCTCAAATTGACAGCTTATATTTCACCTTCAATCTCGGCAACGCTCTGAGTCTGTTATTTCCACACAAAAAAAATCTTAGGAAGGAATTGTTAATTTCTTACAAAGTTTCCTGGAAAGAACCATGAAATTATGTCTGTCTATGTATTTCTTCCAACGTCATTGTTTCCATGACAGAAACATTACATTTTGTATAGTTATATCCAAAATTAGAAATTAACTAAAATTAATTAAGAATTCAACAAGATCCAAGATGTTATCAACTCCACCAGACTGGCTTACATTTTCTATATACCTAATGTCATGGTTCTTTCCAGGAAACTTCCTAAGAAATGAACAGTTCCTATCTAGGAAATTATTGGGGAAATAAAGCATTTACCTTATCTGTTTCTCTTTTCTATTTAAAGTTGACAAGATGAAAATGATTGATAAGGAATATGAGAGCGTCCATTACAGGGGGGACAAATGGGTCTCAATTGAATCTAAACTGGCTGCGCATAGAAAAGAAATTGAAGCGCAGATGCAAGCAGAAATGAGCACAAAGGTATGCCACTTCTCTGAGGTTTTTAAATAATTTGTTTTGTTATATGATGTATAGCAAGTATACCTGAGTGTTCTTAGCTTACATGTATTTGACCAATCAGATTGCTTGATTGAAATTACACTGCATATGATTTTTTATTATTTTCTTAATTGGTATGTGGGCTTTATGCAACATTGTGTCTTTCTTGTTTCTTAAGATGCAACATTTTAAAGATGTGGAAATTGCCAAGGTGAAGATGGAGGAAAAAGCAAAATATCATAAAGAATTTGAGAAGATGAGAAAAGATATGGAGAGGACTTACGAGTTGAAGGCAAAGGCATTGATGAACCGGGAGAAAAATGCCATTGAACGGTTACAAAAACAACAAGAGGTAGATTACTGCTAATTTGTGTTATGCTGTGTCCAAAACGACGTTCTCCAACATTAACACCCTTTAGAATATCACCCATTATTACATAGCAAAATTATAGAAGGCTCCCAAAATCTGAGTACTCAGGTATTGTTTTGAGGTCCATCCGGAGGAAAATTGGGATTTCTCTCTGTTTTTAGATTGAAGAAAGGAATGTCTACATGGAAAGACAAACAGTATTGAAGGAAATTGAAACACTGCGGAACAGAGAAAATGAAATGAAATTTAGGATGGAGGCGTTTGACAAGTAAGAGCATTTCATACCATTTAGGATTTGCCATTCTCCCTCATGGCGAGCACTGGTTGGTAGAGCGTTTACTCAGTAAAAGTATTATGACAACAGGACTTGCCAAATCCACGAGGAGAAGGTCAAGACTACTGAAGAGCTGCTGAGGAGGAGAGAGCTGGCAGTGAAGACCATGGAGGATACGTACGACCAAAGGCTGAAGAATGAACTTTCCAGGTATTTTGATGTTGAACAAAGAATATCTTATTTGGCCAAGCCAAGGTTGTGTCCTGCACAATATCACCAGCAATCAGGAATGTTCCACAGGTTACACACACACACACACACACACACACACACACACACACACACACACACACACACACACACACACACGCAGTCTCTCATTTGATGACACCGACACCCTATCCCCCCACACACACACACACACACACACACAGTCTCTCATTTGATGACACCGACACCCTATTCCCGTTGTATCAGCTCACATGACCTCACAAGTTTTGGGCTGTTGATGTTTTTAGTGCTTTTGACCAGAAGATGTCACTGTTGTTTAGGGCAAAGATAAAAGACCCTCAATGTCTTGTACACAGTGCATTTTAAACCTAATGGTCTTAGCGGATAAAATTAAGCAAGCAAATAGGCATAAATTAAATGTTGATATTGCATGTGTTTTGGTCCCAAAGTGGGCATGCATGTAATTTTTGGAATGGTGATAAATGGGTTTCTGTCATATCAGGTTTATCATCCGTCATTGCCACAGAACTATCACCTTTTCAGTTAGGCAACCTTGTAGTGTTTGTATTTATTAGATTGTGTGGCTGCCTCTCCTCGTCCTCGACCAGGACTATATAGTAATTATAGTAATATTCAATAGGAGGTCAACCAGATGAAAGCAACTTCGATCTGCACTCAACCAAACGATACACTGCCTTTACAACACTACACGACACGTGGCTTTGTTATTAAATCTGCACCATTCCATATGAGATCAAAGAGGGTTGGTTTTTCAAGATATTGTTGTGTTGATTGCCTCATGTTAGCGAGGTCCCATCCCGTACAGTTTAGTTTCAGAGCTGCGTTTTCTTTTGTAATGATCAGATATCAGCTTGAGTTGAAGGAGGAATTCATCAAGAGGACAGAAAAGCTAACCGAAAACGAGTACAGAAACAAAGGTGTGTATTTTCAATGATGCAGTATTACTTCCTCTAACTGGCTGATCACCTTGTTTAGGTTTTATCTTGACATTCGGTTTCTCTCTCAGTGGAAACTGCTCGCATACAAAAGGAGACGACTGCAATTAACTCCAGGTTGGAGGAGCACAGTAAAGCATGTGCCGAGCTGAGACGACTGGAGGTAAATGGGACAGCGCTGTTCATCCAGCACCGTACCTGCTCAGTAACACTCTCATCACATGATATTTCGCACAGCATTTCCTACTAATTCGTGAAACGGTTCAATCGATGCATTTGACACGATTTCATATCTCCCACGGTTCCTCTCTCAAGGTCGAGCTGGACACATCACAGCAGCAGGCTTCTCTGCTGAGTCAACAGAAGGAGTTGCTGAGGGAGCGGCTGGACAGCGTGAGTGACTATCCCAGCTTGAAGAGAGACAAAGTGGAACTGCAGGGGCAGCTGCGTCTGCTAAAGAAACAGCTGGAGGAGGCCCAGGAGGAGAACCGGCTCCTCCACGCAGGTGAGGAGTGACTACTGGTCCAAAGTACCTCCCAGGATTAATTATGTTCTGCCTTCTCCCTCCATATCCAGGTTACCTTGGGAAACTGAAGAAATATCAATTTTTTGCTATCTGACTGTAATAATGTCACAGCTCCCTTTGAGACAGGGAAAAAGTGAGAGTTATTGATTATAATTTGGTAAATTCTGAAAGCCAATATTTGTATTTTGTAACCGCCCCCCTAACAGAGGAGTCCGGCTCCTTTGCTGCATACAGAGGCCTTGACTCATTGTGAGCTGTCTGGAGATGCACTGTAGTGTGAAGCATTCAAGCTGCTTGTCCAACTGCTTCTGGCTCAGCGGATTATTTTTGAATGTGTCTCGCCTGTCAATGTGGGGCCTCTGTGCTGTGTTTTGGAGCTTTTGCAGACAGCTCTCTGTAGAGAAACCGGGGTGGGTGGTGGGATGAGGAGTTGAGCAGGGGTGGGGAGAAAGGAGCACAGCAAGGCGGGACAGAGGGCTCATGGCGGGGTACCCAAGTTTTACCTCTCTGTGAGGGACACCATATTCTTCCTGTTAGACTCTGACAGTTAGCAGACAGGACGGGGGATCAATGTGGGCCTCTCTCTCGTCACTAACAGTAGGCTTCATAAACCACTGGACACAATGTGCTCTGCTCTCAACATAGTCCATCAGACTCGGAGCCCCTTGTCAGGCAAATCCATATAGCCTTGTTCGTTTTCTCTCTCTCTTTTACAATAGAGATGGCAAAGTGACCGCCTCCTTCCTGCTTCAGCACTGTACCAGAGATTTTCTTCCGCCTTTTATTTTCCCCATAGACATTTCGTAAAATGCTTATAAAAATAGTTTTACTTGTTCAAACCAAACGGTTCAGATATATTTAGAAACAGGAGAGACCACATAACATTTCACTCAGACCAAAACGTAAAGAAAATATTTTTTTGATGTTGTTTTTTTAAGTTTTGATCCGAGTGAAATGTTCTATGCCAGGTCTCTCCCGATTCTATATATAGCTGAACCGTTTGGTTTGAAGAAGTCAAACTATTTTTATAAGCATTTTACGAAATGTCTATGGGAAAGTAAGTGGCGGATAAAAATCTCTGGTACAGTGCTGAAGCAGGAAGTAGGCGGTCGCTTTGCCTCTCCATAACAATCTGCGCCTGTGTCCGTGGCAAAAACAAGCTTGTTTAGTGGACGTACGGCTGCCGAGGCAGGAGGGGCATGTGGGAAAAACGACTGAAGCGATCTAGCACAATACTGCACCGATTTAAACGATTTCTGTTCACATTACTTAGTTATACATAATGTATACACAAATATGAAAAGAGGTTGAAAAAGACCAAAACTCAGTATGTCAGAACTCACTTCTGGTTATCACCTGGTGCATTTGACATAAATACTCCATCAGTTTATTGTACTACTGGATGAGACAATGAATGGCAATATTTACCCGTCTCAACAAATGCGACGTAGAGCTGTACTTTTAGATCATGTGTTGACTGAGATAACATCCCTCTCAGATTTGGAGAGGCCGTCTAAAGAGCAGCTGGCCTTGCAGACGGAGCTGCGGAGGCTGCAGAACGCTCGCAGGCTTGAGGAAGCGGAGTCTGACCAGCAGAAGCAGGTGCTGCAGGCTCAGCTCCAGTGTGAGGTCAGTCACAACCACAGCCTCTCGCCGAGTGTGGGGAACTATCCGTCTCCTCTTGGAGGATCGCATGTTGAATTGGGCTTCAGACTTGGAGCTGGGCTTCCACTGAGTCGTGTGTGTGTGTGTGTGTGTGTGTGTGTGTGTGTGTGCGTGTGCGTGTACGTGTGTGTGTGTGTGTACGTGTGTATGTGTGTGCGCGTGTGCGGTGTTTTGTCCTGTGGTCTGTGGTCTTCTACAGGTGGAGCGTTGTGCTCAGCTCAAGGCCCAGCTGAATGAGTGTGAGGAGAAGATGCAGTGGATGACTAGCCATGCTGAGGAAGTCAAGACGCAGCTTCGCCAAACTCAACAAGGTAGCCCCATGCCTGGGTGTGCATGTTCCCCACGGCTCGACATGATCAGTGGCCTTGAACCATGTTGCTTCTACACTTTGCAAAGGCAACGATGTGTAACAACTAGTCTAGATATCCTTGTAGTCTGCTCCTCATACATAAACTGGCTTCTTTTCCTGGATAATGTTTTCTACTGAACCTATAACCTTTAAAAAGTGAACTTGACACATTTAGAAGCCCTCGGACAAAGTGCCTTTATATGTTTTTCAGTTAGCGTACTAAATGTGATTGAAAACAGGGAAAATAAGCCAGTAGCAACTGCACCTAAGGTGTAGGGTGCACTAGAAATCAGTTTACAAATCCTTTTTCAGATCTGTGCTCTTTTATGGTGGTTGGTCTTTTGTATTAGACCTCAAACTCTCCGTCTTTTCTTTTCCTTTTTTCCCCCTTCTCTCTCTTCTTCTGTGGTATGTGATCTATGTGATGGTGGCAGCTCTTGAAAATGAAGTGCTGCGTAACCCCAAGCCCTCTCTTGTGGATCGCTCGGTACCGGAGCTCGGCACCGCCAGGCCGGTTCTCCCTGACGTCTATGTGGAGAGGGCTCTGCTGAGGCGCAGGGTGGGTCATGATGATGATGTTTGTGAAGCAGGTGGGCCCTGGCCAGGGCACAGGAGTCTCTGGGCTCGGAGCAGCAGCTCTCCAGACTCTGTCCTGGAGCTGGTGGCGGGAGCCAAGGCGCGGATCCGTGAGCTGGAGAAGGAGGCCGAGCAAGGGGAGGAGGCTTACCGCAACTACCAGCAGAGGGCAGTGCACGCCACCATCTCGCACATGCTTGCCCCGAGACCACTTTCCCCACAACGAGGCCACCCTTCGCATCGCCCTCACTCTCCTCCGAGGAAACAAATGTCTCACCATCCTCGCCCCCTCTCACCCCAGACACCTCACGTCTCTCATAGACCACTGTCTCCACAACGACAACATCCCACCCACCACAGCAGAACCCCCTCCCCAGTCCCCTATGACACTAGAAACACCTTACCAACCCCACAGCCAAGAGTGACCTTCTTAGAAGAGCCCCAGTTGACAGGCTCAGCCAGAGACCATGGTCTCCAATCATTGGCTGAGCCTCTGTTTATAAAAGACGGACACCCTCAGGATGCAAGCTCCCTTCTCTCCAGACGCCTCTCCTCCACCCCCCACTCTCCCTCCAGGAGGAAGCTTCAAACGGAGCTTGCTGAAGGTACTTCAGACGATACTTTATCCCGTCAAATCACTTCAAAGATGTTAGATATACGCACTCCTTTAACTGTCAAGAAATAAATGGTGAAAGAGTTCCACATTGACAACATTCATGTACTGCTGCCTGTGTATATTTGTGTATATTTAGTATTCTGTCGCAGAACTTAGATGTTTTTTAAACGTTCAAAACAGTCAGTCCAGGTCTTTTCATGTCAGTCTTTGGATCATAATCTTTTCTCCCCCAACATAAATTCCCTGTCCTCATGTAGAGGCTGCTGTGTCCCCGGTGCCTTTCCCCGAGCTGTCATCCGAGAGACGGCTCCCTCCTGCCTCCCACGGCGAGGTGGCATCCTCGGGCGACTTCTCCTCCGACCTCAGCTCGCCTCGTAGTCCTCAGCTCAAGAGCACAGCACGAGACCAGTCCAGGTAGCATCTGGCAGTGCTTTAGCAAGGACAGCACAACATATTTGTTTTACACACAGGGACAGTGAGCAGTAATGCCCGTATCTGTACCTTTGTTCATTTCAGTCCGCCACATGTGCAGCATGTCTTCTCCAGCTCAGAGTCTTCTCCCCAACCCGAGAAGATCAACCTTGAAGATCTTACCGACACTCTGCCAGGTACTCTAAACTGAAGTTTGATTATGTAAATATTGTTTTTCCTCCTCACTTCTTACTATTTGAGAAACACTCCAATAAAAGGGTGCTTGATTGTGTTCTTCTCACTCACACGAGATTGGATGTCAGCTTGTCAGTTATTTCCTCAGTGTTCATTTAATCATCATTCTTTTGATTCCTTCTTTTGTTCCACTGGCAGTTTGGATGTCATCCAACCTGCCACTGCAAATACAAACATAATGTTGTACAAATATGACTGATATACTGGCAAAGCTGTTCGGGCATCTGTACCGCAGGGATGATGTATTTTTGTAGGCTTTATCCAGAAATCGCCGCCCTTTGGTTCTTCAGTGGAAAAGTCTATGGGGGTTTTAGAATGGGGATTTCACTTAAATGCATAAAATAAGGTCTGTGGTTAACAAAAGTTTATGGGAATGTGAATTTCAGGTTCAGTATGATACTCTTCACAAACGTGAATAACTTTTATGCCTTTTTGAAGCGTTTTATAAAAACAGCGTGTTTTTTTTAAAACGCATTTACGTTCCAAAAGTCATAAAAGTTATTCACGTTTGTGAAGATTATCATGCAGAACCCAGATTCGCGTTTCCATAAACTTTTGTTAAACCACAGACCGTATTTTATGCATTTACAGTAAGTGAAACCCCCATGTTAAATCCCATAGATAGACTTTTCCACTGAAGAACCCGGAAGTATACTTCCGGACCCATTCCTGCGGCTCTCTATTGTGTTTGACAATTGTGTTTGTCTTGACCAGAATTATCCAAAGGACGCCCTCCCCACCCATCCCTCCCTGCCTATAAAGCTCTATTTATAGTTCTGATGCATGTAGTATGACAGAAGCCCTCTTATAAAGCTCTATTTATAGTTCTGATGTATGTAGTATGACAGAAGCCCTCTTATAAAGCTCTATTTATAGTTGTGATGCATGTAGTATGACAGAAGCCATCTTACGACTGTCGGACATGACATCAGAGATGACACGCCCTTTGGGTATCCATCATCCTTACCGTTCAGCACCGGCAGGTTTTCCTGTTCTAAAACCAGGAAGCACAAACTAACTCTACCAGCCATGCTTGCTTTCTTTATGGGAGCTGATTAGACTGTGTTATTAAGCAGTATTAATACTTGCATAATACGATAATAATGCGTACAATCCTTTGTCAGATCAGTGTTTGGTACATCAGTATTATACATGTATATATTTCATATTAAAGAACGTACAGCATCTTAGTGGTGCAAAGGGGCCGCAAAGTGTAATGAACCAAAGTGAGTGTCCGAACAAAATATCCCAAACACAGTTCTTGCATTCGTAGTTTCGTTATTGATGCTGTTAATTATCAATAAAGCTTGTTTTTATGTGTTTTGCAGATTGCAGATTGTAACGGAATGGAGGAAATTTGGATTTTGAATTTTGGATTTTGTTTTGGATTTTGAATGCCTGTTTTTTAATGAGTGTGTGACTGGCCTCCAAAGTGTCCTTTCAGTGGCCCCGCACAATGGTGACGATGAAGGGCAGCTGATTATGTATTCTGCGCTGGTCGTCGGGCCCTGCTGCATTATGGTGGGGCATAAAAGCTCTCTTTGTGTGTCTCCCTCCAGAGCCCAGCCACATTCCAGTGCTTCTCCTGGACACGGCCATCCCTCTCTCTGAGGAGGCCCCTGACGGCCCCTCTGGCCCTCCCCCACAGGCTCCATGGGACCTCCCAGACACCCAGATACACATGGCGGGTGAGTTGGTAGGCCTCCCATCACTGAAGCAACACCTTCAGGTTGACCCTTCACTTAAAACAATGTCCACCTTCTCCTCTACACCATGGGTCTCATGGATCTTCTCATACCGTATCCCACCTCACATTGCAGCCACATGCTTGCCAGCCTAGAGTGCATTGCTGCTAATTTGACTTAAGTCGACCTGTGTGTTTTTACAGAAGTCCTACAAACCCCAGATGAGTCTGCCAGGCAGGAAGACGAGGAGCTGAGATGGGAGAGAGAGAGAAAAGAGAGACAAGAACAAAGGCAGAGGGAGATAGAGGAAGCCAAGCAAAGGGAACTGCAAGAGCTTGAGCGACTGGAGGAAGAGATGGTAATGATTATATTACCTTCCTTTAATGATCCTCTTTTTCTATTTATGTTAACTGAGAACAGGTAGAATGATGAGTTCAAGATTCACATGATCTTTATCTGACCAGACTTTGCAAGAGATGGAGCAACCTGGACAGGAAGAGGAGATGGGTGTTATGGAAGGAGAACAGAAGGAAGAGGAGAGAAGTGGTGAGGAGAAGTCTGCAGGTGAAAATCCCCTGGAGAAATACATGACGATGGTCCTGGAGGCAAGAGAGAAGGAGCGTGCGCAGGTTAGTCCTCGCTTAACTGTGGAAAAGCGTTGTTTTTATTGCCATTGTCATGTGTGTTAAAGCGAGCGTGTGATTTGCTGTTGTTTGTCAGAGCGCCGGGAGAGAGGAGCCAGGACACATGAGCCCCGAGGCCAGGAGTTTGTCTGAGGAGAAAGTTGACAGGTAACTCAAAACAGTGTCCAGGGCTCGAGAGGAAATGGATGTCTGGTTTTACTTGCATGTATAATACAACTCCATGTAATAATTCAAATATGACGCTGTTGGTGTAGGACAGTGAATAGTTGTGAGTCTATACAACACACATCCGAAGATAGAAACCAGAAAACCAAAACACGTAACTTTAAATAGCATCAAAATGCATGACCCTGAACTGCTCCGTAGGCAATTAATGAGAGAAGGATGCATAAATTGTTTTGTTTGAGGTTGTACACTCAAATGATCTCCATTTTCTAGCAGTAATGACTGATTTGACTCAGAAAATATGTAAATATCCCAAGAAGATTCCCCTGGGATTTCAGTCCAGTTTTGCAGCTTTTTCCAATTTTATTCTCAGCAGAGTTGTACATCAGCCTGACATCACAAATTTAGTGGTGGGATAAACATTTCTCTGGCTTTTCTGACAAAATATAAACTCTTCTAGCCTTGGGTATGGGGGAAAACACATCTGAGTTTCCTCTTGCCTCGTAGTCTTTAATATGCTGCAATGTGTTTTGCAATAATGTTGTCTGAGGACCATATGAGAAATAATTGATAATTGTATGCTGTCCCTATGGGCTTTCACTAATGAGCTTTTCTTGATCTCCCCAGCGTTGCAGTGTATTCCCACGAAGCAGTGGATGATGACTTCTGGTGAGCTGGATGTCCCAAAGTGCTAAACCGGGAACCTCTGCACTACTGTTTTTACCAATGTGAAGCATTTGTCCTTTTATAGTATTAAAGTATTTTCCAGTATGTGTAGTTAGTTGACACTGTCCATATTTTGTTGTTTCAGCAATTGCGTTATGCTTGAATAAATCCCATTTTCGAATTGCTCTGAAATGAGTCAATTTCTCAATTCACGACGACACAACTGCAATGCTCAAGTGATCTACTGTGTGAAAGAGAAACCACACCACAACAGAGTGGAGTTCATGTTTTATTTGTCTTTTCATAAAAAAAACAGTCAACAGGCCAGTTGAGTGATGTATAGGATATTCCAGTCAGACAGTATGCTGGATTGGTGTCGTCCTGGTGATTGATAGGTAGCATTGATTCTTTACTTTTTGGTTCAGGAAACACAGCATGAGATGAGAGGTGTACACAGGATAATTTACTGTACACCTGCCATCATTCAGCTTGGCAACTGTGTACCTGTTGCTGCCAGTCCTGTACTATAATATCTCAGAGATATATTTGTTTATAAAAACTCTGGCCAAATGAGACTTGCAATGGCATAATATGCTTTGGCTGAATCTACCATTTAGATTACAAATATCCAATTACATAAGTGATGACAGGCGTTGCAGGTAATTGTAATTACTTGAAAATTATTGAAGAGTTAAGCATCTGTAGTTCATCGGGAAGCCCTTGACACTCATCGAAAATACGGGTACACTATCAGGTCCGTAACAAAATACTAAAGGATTCATATATTTTTAAAATAAAAACTATAAAACATCTATTACTACTTGGCTATAGTCATAGAATGGATTAATCTGTATTCAGTTAGAAAATAAAAAAAGGAAACAGGCAAACACTGCCTACTAATTGATGTCAGTTATACATGACTGTACATCACTTGTATCACTGCAGAAACAGCTTTCTTCATGCAATAAAGAAATAAACATCAAGATGTCCCTGTCTTGTCTAACAGAAAAAAGATTACACAAATAATTATGACAATTGCACATCAAAAACAGATGCAATTATAGAGAATTACAAACATGTTTTTTTTTTCATTTTCTTTTTTTGAGTGTTTTTTTTTTTTTTATCTCCAATCATAAACAAAACACTAAAATTCCTGACTTGTAACACATTTACATTGTTCACATCTAAACAGTGTTCTTTAGAACTATTTATAGGATTTGCCATGGTACCAAAGCACATACATCTTTCTTTTTTTACAGTTTGTTTCATAGCAAGATTTTTCTGAATCAAGCAATTTTGATCATATAGTTATTGGAATAGATAACGAGCTAACAATTTTTCATCACAAACGGATTTGGAACAATATGAGGGATCAGAGGCAAGCTTTGTTTTGTTTAAATGAATAAAACAGGACCACAAAGTTCTCAACATTTTAAATTATGAATAGCATTGAACCTACTTTTATCTTAAGATTGGCAGCAGTCCACATTTAGAAAGCAAGCTATTCTTATGCCATCATGGTTGAAAATGTAATTCTATAATACTCTATTTTGGTCCATTAAGCATGCCATGTCACAGCTATGCTAAAACTGTAATGCAGAGGAGTGTGTTGCGTTTTCCTTTCAGTTATCTTAACTTGTGCATGTATGTGTTTGAGCCATAATGCTAACAGGACTCAAATGGAATGTTCAAACCACCACAGCTTTGCTCTTTTGAGGGAGAAGTGGTTGTTTTTTTCCAGTTAATGTGTTCCATGGGCTGTAGTGTACACCTGAGGTAGTGTTAGTCTAGGCCGTGAATGCTTTCAATCACCTTTGAGATTTTAAAGTAAATGCGATGCAAATATGATTATTCTAGAACCAATTATTTATACTCAACTGACCACTAGAAATTGAGAAGGTCATGCAAATAAAGAAAGGTGGTACAGTAGCATGTTTTCATGGAAGAAGGATAATACTTGACCAGAGAGCAAGAAAACCCTCGTTTTTATAGTGGAGTATAGTGCACACTATTTCACCTCTATGTCCCCTCATTTAAAAGCCAAAGCAAAACATCTTATGGCATGTGTCTTGGGTGAGTATAGACTGATGTTCTGACATGTTAGAAAATAACAGTCCTTCAGAATTGCCCTCTAATGTGCATTTGCATGTAAGGCATTTCATGTTTTGATGGGAGTATAATTAAAATTGCATTTTTGTTATGAAAAAGAAAAGGAAAAAATAACTTCATTTACAAAATGGTGTGTTTTCCCTTGTTTAAAACTGGCCGTCACAGGTCAGCGTGTGTAAAACAAACTTTCATCATTTTTGCCTTGTATAGGAATAGTGCAATGTCTCAAGCTTCACCAGCAAAAACTGGCTATGAAAAAGGACGAGAGAAAGCAAAAGAGCAAATTAAGATCCAAGTTCAAAACAGCTATTTTTCTCCAGAAAAAAAAATAAACGAAAAAACGAACAAGGGGGGGAAGGAAAAAGAGAAAAAAAAAACAGCATAAATGCAACACAAAGTAGCCGTTCCAACACACATCTTGGTGAGTTAGTGCAGAAAGCAACACTGACGCATTAGTTTGTTAGGAGCCTGGTTAGTACTGCACAGTGTGTGGGCAGTTGGCAGGTTATTTTGGTCCAGAGGGGGCGCCAGTGGTTGGCCTTAGTGTCTATGTGTCTTTGCGCGTGTGTGGGTTTGGAGCATGAGCATCTATTCCTTATGTGTAGGAATTGAGGCATTCCTTGGAGCGTGAGGTGATGTCCTGTAGCTCCCGCTCCTCCTTCATTTTGATGTCTTGGTAGGCATGCATGTGACTGGCGTCCTTAAGGTAGGCCCAGTTTGCTGACAGAATCATGAGGAAGTGGATCTGGAAGAGAAGGGTGAGGTGGATGGCCGGTGAGCATGTCAAAGATGCAAAGCAAGCTACAGGAGTCAGAGCTACATCACACACATACACAAACACAAACATAAAGTTAAGCTTGTCAAAGGACATTAAACACAAGTGTGACAAAAGACGCAGGGTTCCCATGGTCATGGAATGTTTCAAAATCTCAATTTCCTGGAATTTGTAAAATCCTTGAAAGTTTTGGAGAACTCATGGAATTTTCCCCTCTCCCAAATAGCTTCAATGTAATGTGACACAGCGACTCCAAATCAATGCCAGAAAGTATTACTACACTGGACAAATAGGACACACCTCTTCTTTATATTGGATTTTGGTGCTTCTTGTATATTTTATATTAATATTTGTATGGAAAATTTATGTTTTATTTCAATGTGATGCAATTTGATGTGATGATGTAACTCGAAAGCGCCGACATCCAATATAAAGAGGTGTGTCCTATTCGTCCAGTGTAGTCATAATTTCTGGTATTGATTCAGAGTCACTACCTCACATGACATGGAAATTCTATTATGAATCCTTGAAAAGTCATAGGAAAGTTTTGAAATTGTATCCATGAAAATGTGTGGGAACCCTGGACATTACTGTTACAATTATTATCAACATTACTACACCGGAGTAACTATTTTGTTATGGGCAATACTACAGAAATGGCACTTTTAAGGGGGAGAGGAGAGGAGAGGAAGAGAGCTGGAGGTTGTACATGCAAGCTTCATGGCAATGAAAGCTGGAAAACCTTGGAGGTTAGTGGCGCATCTAGCATGAGAGACTGCTGTTTCATGAACCTGATCCTATCTCTTCTGCACCTCAGCATTATTCCCTAGAAATGTCCTTTCTGTAGAAGTGATAAGAAATAGACCATGTAGGGATATTTCGTAAACAAAGATTGTTTATTTTGTATAGAAAGAGAGGAAAAAGCTACAGTCTTCAAAAACTTAAGGAGAGAATTAAATATATGAAAATTTATGGAGGAGTATAAGTAATCATAAACAGATCAAAGAATTTGAAAAAAATGTAAGCATGCAGGCTCAGTGTTAAAAAACAAAAAAAAACAAATGGCTCTTTAATGGCACTTTCTGAATGAATAAAGGAAAATGTATGAAACAAAACATCAACTCCATAGCTGAGGCTGGAACAGCATCAGATCTCATAGGAAAAAAGTACATTTACCCTACTGTAAAATAGGAGATTTTCCTTTATATATATATATATATATATATATATATATATATATATATATATATATATATATATATATATATATATATAAAACATGAAGAAATTAAAATGAGGCTTAAGGCCTGTTGCAGAACTATGACCCTGGTACTGGCCTAACCTGTCAGTGTGCTGTGCTAGGTATGTGCAGTTACCGGTACTTTGAAATCAACTATACACAACTGGTCTACATCACCATTATACTGTTGATGAAAAGATTTTTAGTTCAGTTTAGAATCTAGCTTGTGACAATAGAAGAAAGCAATACTGGAATTTCTCTGTGTAACACTTTATGGTTTCATGGGTTGGCACCAAAAATAGGCTAAGCAAATAAAAACAAAGGAATGTAAGGACAAGGCACTTTAGCTACTAGTCCTTTTTTTTTTTTTTTTTTTTTACAAATGAATCACTAGAATTCTTCCTCACCCAAAATGCTAATCTGGCTATCAAAAACATAAAGCCTGAGAACACCGTCATTGTTTGTCATCAGATTAATTAACTTTTCAAATTTCAGATCTTTACATGAATGGACTTTAATGCAGTTTGTATCTGAATCATACTCAATAAAGAGTAAGAGCCTCGTTTTCATTTCATAGTTAACTCAATCATAAGGTAATTTTTCAAATGGTGTCTAATAACCTGCACAAGTACAGTACACCTTCCATCTATGTTTTATAAGTGCCTCGGGAATTTATGCACACATGCACAATTTGGCGGTCGAATTGCCATTGGTTTATACTTTTCCTATTTGCAATGTGGAGTAGTACTGCACACAGCAATATATAGGCTCTTTAGAGATACTCAGCTGCTGCCTTTTTTCAAATCTGTGCAGGTCAAATCAATAGCTGGCGTAGCTCTGGGGAACTTTTTCACCTTAAGGTTTATAAATAACGACACTGGTATGGATTTCTAGCTGTGCACATTTCTATAAAATCTGATGGTGACATATTACAGTAAGCGACGCCCCAGGAAAGCGGTACAATCCAGTAAAACTATACACCACCCCATTCTGAAGACAAGTCTCATCAGGTGTCCTCAGCCAAGCATATCCCTGGATACCAAACGCTAAAAGGATGTGTACAATCAACTATTTACACGTCATGTGACTACTAATGGAGAGATGTTGGTTGTTCTATTCTCAGGTTTTTAGTTCATTTGTTGTCAGTGGCAACTGTCTCTACTCAGTGCAGCGTCAGATACTGCACTGTGCTCCGAAAACAGTTTAAAACTTAGTGCAGCAGTCTTCTCGACTCTTAAACTTCAAAACAGCAAAGTTATAAGTGGTAGCCATCATGTAGATCAGCTGGTGGAAGAGAACAGAATAAAGGTAGTAAGAGAACATGCCAGTGACTCCCTAGCCGCCAGTAACATGTTAGTATGGTGACCAATCATTTTGCGGCATATTCCAACCTATCTTATCTAGTAACAAATAAGAAAATGTGACAGACTATAAAATAGCTATTTCACAATATCCTGCTTACAATTCTCGTAATAATAATGATTCTGATGTCTAGAAATTAGACAGTCTATTTTAACATTGCCCAATAAACAAGCCCAATATGAGGCAAACTGCACTCTACTTCCTCCCTCCTAAAATAAGAATGGAACCAGGAGCATCTAAGCAGACGGTAAACAGCAAATGGATTGGAGCTGTGGAAAAGCCTATGGGGAATCTTCCTTGGAGTGGTTACATCAACCATTATGGGGAATGAGGAGAGGAGCACTTGACACAACATGATCTATTGATACAAAACCGTGCAAAGGTGGACTATAAAGGGGATGGAGAGACTGGAGGGAAGCTTACCAGAGCAATCACAGTGGCTCCAGCCCCGGCACACGCTACGATGTACAGGTGATAAGACAGGTAGAACTGGGGGAACAGACAAGCAAACGTATACAGGTGATAAGACAGGTAGAACTGGGGGAACAGACATGCAAACATGGTCATTATGCAGCTGTTGAGATAAATAAGTGGATGGTGTTTGTATGAATCACACCTACAAACATCAACATGACATTTGACACTTAGATTTTATTGATTGATTGATTGATTGATTGATTGATTGATTGATTGATTCATTTATTTATTTATTTCACAAAAGGATACAAACTTAAACTTTTGCATGACTTGTTTTTACTTGTATTATCATATCCAGCTCATTCCTGTCGAGCACCTGTTTCCTGTTGCCCTGATTGCAGACCCACACAGCACTCCTAAATCTATTTGTCTTCCTTACACATCAAATTCACAGACTTCTCAAAGGCTGTCCAGGGCCAATTCTCTCAAATTCAAGGACCCAACATGGCATAGAGACATGGATCAAGGTTAATTAAAGGAGAATTTCGCTATTTTTCAACGTGGACCTTATTTTCGTAAATTCTTATGCTTAACTAAAGACCCTTTTAGATTGGCCAAAAATCCCACTAATATCCACAAACTACTGGCATTTCCTTGAAAGGCCTTGATGGGAGAGTGGTGCTTACCTCATTGGTGTTACAGATGTCACTTAGCGTAGATCCACAAGCCTTGCCTGGTGTGGCGTTCCATGGGATGATTCCTATAGTCATGAGATTCAAAGGTTTCCATTTACACAGAGCAAATGACTAAAACAAAGAACTAAATGAGCCTGAAGTCTGCTCAGTCGGTGGCCTGTAGCCCCTTATCACTGTAGTAATGTGCAAAATGATTGGAATGTGGATGAACTCTTTGCTAAACTGTCAACGCAACCTCATCCGACCTGGCCTTGACTCAGCCGATAAAGACAACATTAGACATGTCTATCTGCGTTTCAAATGCTGATGATGTAAAACCGAGGACAGAGCGCCTCTCTCTTACCGTACTGGCGAACATCCACGCACATGGTCTCGATGTTGGTGATGTTGGCCATGGGGGACCTCATCGCGGCGCAGGTGGACCACATGTTGTAGAAGAGGAAGACTGGCACCGCCGAGAAGCCAAACACACCCAGCCAGGCCACACCCAGGATGTATGTGAGGAAGACAAACTGACCACACACACACACACACACACGCACACACACACGCACGCACGCACACGGCATAATGTTAGCATCACAGGATAACTATAACGCTAAATCACCTACGAGTCAAAAGTTTGGACACATGCATTTTGTTTTGTTTTTTCTTTCTTTTTACTATTTTTCACATTTTAAAATAACAGTAAAATAGAATTGTGCAATGATAAAAAAAGAAGTTTTAAACAAATCTACTATCTTATATTTTAGATTATTTAACGTAGCCAACCTTTGCGTTGATGGAAATGCAATGGCCTTGGAAAGAAATATATAGACACCAACTTCACAGTTTATATTTGTCTGAGAAACACATTTCATAAGCCTTTATATCCAAATGGCTTTAAGATCATGAGAAACATAGCCACATTACCCCTTCACATCATCGTCATATGTTTTTTATTATTATTACTGTCACACTTTGCCCTTATTTATTTGGCATGGAGTGTTACGGGCTATATGGAGTGTTAAAACATCACGGTCAGCACAGCGGGGTGGTGGTCATAGTAGCATACCATTCCGCTGATGCAGCGTCCACAGATGGTGGTCTTGAACTCGCTGTGCAGCTCCTTGACGGCGCTGGTCGTGTAGAAGCCCTCAGCCAGCAGAATGATCCCATACAGGAAGAAGAAGGAGGCGATGCCATAGATGACGTACTGCATCAGCTGTATTCTGTAAAGGAACAACCCAACATGTCACACTTTAACCTCTCCATCACTTTAACCCAACATGTCACACTTCACCTCTCCTCTTAACCTCTACCAACATTTGTTAAAAAACTAAAAAAAAGATCTGTCTCCAACGTGACTCCTGGAGAGACACACTAAAAACATCAGTTAGAGTAATCGCATTTGACATTTGAGCTATAGGGACAGGGAATGTACTGGCTATTGTTTTTTTTGTTATCTTGAAATCATCTGTAACTCAGGCTGATTAATCACAAACAGAGACGGCCCGAGAAATGAAAAGAGACACCGGGCCCAGTACCCTAAGTGCAGAGATAACAGGTGTTGCAATGTCTGGGGGAATCATCTGCCAAGAGACAGACGGCCTTGGTAGATGTCTTAAATCAAACAGTGCACTCCAAGTCTACTTGAGCAGCAATATAAACCATCTGCTTGGTCCTGTCTCTTCTCATTCCTCTTTTATTGTCTAGACTAATGGATAGAGGGTAAAAAAAGGTCCATATTAGGTCTGCTTAGAGACATTATCAGATGAACATAGCCTGCATTATGTCAACCCCATTAAAAGTGTAACTCCATTCATCTGATTTATCTACCTTGAGTTTAGGCCTCTCAGGGTTTCCTGTTCATTGACATGTTATGTGAGAATCAATTCTCCCCTGACTACTGATATTGTTGGATGGATGACTATTGGGGCTGGGCAATATATTGATATTATAGAGACATTGTGATATGAGACTAGATGGTCTTAGATTTTGGACATCATAATATTGTGATATGGCAATAATGGCATAAGTGTTGTCTGGTTTTAAAGACTGCTTTAGATTAAAGTGTGTCAATTTCTGAACTTACCAGAATGTTATAGCTGTTCTATTATTTGCCTTTACCCACTTAGTCAATATTATCCACATAACTGGTGATTATCCTTATATAAAAGGGAGCAGGCAATGTTTGTTTCAAAGCAAGTGGACAATGTTTGTTTACATTTTTGTCCCACTGATGATGTCACGATGTCTATGACATCATCAGTGATGTCATCAGTGATATCATTATAGACCAAAATCATCTTATGACATCACTGATTATGTCATAGGCACTGATGATGTCATAGGCATTGTGACATCATAAGTGACAGTGATGTGAAGTTGAGAAATTGTGCGCTGCGCATGTCAATAGAGCAGGCGAGGCCACGCAGCAGCCAAGCTGTGGGCGAGGCCGCACAGTGGCCAAGCTGCGGGCGCAAAAAATTGCATCGTGTAAATATTTTGTGAAAGCACCAATAGTCAGGGAAGGAAACCCTGTCTGCATTTTATTTTGATCACAGTCTAGTTTTAATAAAAGTGCTTAATTGTGACATGTCGCATGTGGCTTTGACTTAAAAGTGAAGATTTAGCCCACGTTGTAGAAAATGCAGAGCTATATATCGTGTAACGCCATTCAGCCTAAAAATAGCAAGATATGAATTTGTGTGCATATCACCCAGCTCTAATGCCTATTCCAACAGTATACAGTATTGTTTTGACAGGTATGTGGTATCAGCTGCATCTCTTTGTTTGACATTGGCGAGCATTACAAGCGTCCCCGCAGCAGCAGCAGCTATGAGGTGCAGCAGAGGAGAGCTCACTCACACGTCGGCCAGCATGGCGTGGTCACTGGTGACCCTGGAGAAGTGGTTCTCCAGGATGTTCAAGGTCCCGGTGAGTGCCACATGGCCGCAGCCACAGAACAGGGCCACGCCGGAGAAGCACAGGATGGTGGCCACCAGCGACGCGTACGGCACCCCGCCTAAACATTTGATGCAGCACTCAAAGCAACCTGTGAACAAATACAAAGAGGACACAAACGTTAAAGATCACTCGTCATGATAAAACAAGGTTTTGCTGAACAGCGAGCCAAAGCTCTTGACTCTACAAAGCCATATTAGTCAATTCAGTGTCAACATACCCATATAAGGGAGTGTGTTCCACTCTGCCCTTAACTGGGAAACAGAAAGAGATCTCACGGAACTTTGTATTACTCATCTGGACTCAAAGTGCATTCAAACATGAATTGGTACAGACTCAACACTGCAAAGCAACAATGCACATACTGTACATCAGGGATACTCAACTTGCTTTGCCCGGGGGCCACTTTCGTGAAATGATAGAAGGCCAGGGGCCAGTTAATAAACAATCAATATACATTTTTCTGTAGCGGATTGTAGGTTTTTGGGGTGTCAGCCGGAGTTAGTCTGACAATGTTGTGCACACCGGATAGTTAGTTAGGTTAAGTTAGTTAGGTTAAGTACATACATAAGTGCCTGGGTAGCGAGCAAATGGCGGTATTTGACAATTTAGCAGCTAATTTCATAGATTATTGAAAGATATTCCATATTCCAGACTGAAATGCTATAACAGAAGTGGAGTATTGGCCAGAATGACATGAACATTTGGACACTTATTCAGCGGGTATCTTGCATGTTGAGTTCAGGTGCACAGTAAATCTTTTTTTTTTTTTTGCAATTCCCCCTGTGTGGCCCGCGGGCCGCAAGTTGAGTATCACTGCTGTACATGTTGGTAGGCAGTGAATCTACCGCTGGTCACACGTCAGGTGGCCTGCTTCCTTTTGAAACTTGTGTGATGAGCAGAACCAGTACAGTGTTCAGTACAGTTACAGTGTAGCATGCTCTGTGCAGCTGTGTTTGTACAGTCTACACAGCCATTCTACCTGATGATTCATCACCACACTTAAAGCGCACTAATGGCCATATCCAACAAGTCAGAGCCCTGGGTGTCGGCCAAGCTGGAAATCAATGGCAACTTGTAATGATAGAATGAAGTGACCCAGACGCCTCTGTCTAATCCAATGTATCCATATGGCTTGTGATGATATAGACCCAGTCAGTCAGTCAGTCAGTCAGTCACCACAGTGAACTGTCTGTGTGGACAAATGTAAACAACAGACCTCAATATGCTTCCAATCACATCCACATGTGTCTCTAGCAGGATGTTGGACTGTAAGCACAAGGCTGAGATTTATGCCTGAGGGTCATCATGCCTGTATAGCCTGCCTCATACGCCATACTGTAAACAAGTGTTTCAGAATGGCCTCTTCCAAATGAAGCTAGTTTGTGCTGTTTTTGGGCCTTGAGAGAATTGCACTGACCTTCACAGAATAGGTCATGTGCCAATTATTATTCATAGCATGCAGCCTGTGGATGATTCTGACAATCTTTTGATTTCAACGTGCTTTTCAATGAGACGCGTGCCTATAGTCACACACAGCAACAGAGCAAAATGCATCATCATTACCATAAGAAGAGAACATTTTATGGCGTTTATAGATCACTTCCTTCCTCGTCTTTACACGTGATGTTACCATAGAGAGATTTGTGACTTCATACATTCAAGGAACACTTATAAAAATAAAACTGTAATTTTTTAATGATGACTAATCAACTATTCCATATAGGATAAGGCATATATATAATGTGCTTTTTCTTGTATGTAAGTTGAAAATAAGTGAACTGGGAAGCTGCAGACAGTAGTACTCTTATTTATTTATTTATTTTGCATGTTTTTAGCAGGGGGTTCCCAGAGCAATCTAGTGAGAGAGTGGCGCCAGCGGAGGTCCAAAATGCGTGACTCAGTAGCCAATGAACAGCCAGGAAGGGGGCTCGCACTACATTTGAATGCATAAAATAAAGCTGATAATACACAATTTGATTCGTTAAACGTCGGACCCTTTCAAAGTACATCGCAAACAGTCCATTTTGCTGCAACTCGACAGCGCTGCTTAATCCAGAACCTTACATCCGGGAGCTATTGTGAGGTAAAAAAAACGGGTCCATTGGAGTGAATGGAGATGTCGCAACTCTTCTATTATACGGCTCTGGGGGTTCCTATCAGGAGGAAACCCCAGGGGAGCACGAGGAGAACAGGCAAACTCGGCACAGAAAGGCCCTTTTTGAAGAGCCCACCTGGGCAGTAGGTACTGAGGACGTGGGGACGGGGACACACCCTGGGCGCCCACAACGTCCCAGACGGGAATCGAACCCAGGGCCATCTTGCTGTGAGGCAACAGCGCTACCACTGCGCCACCGTGCCCCCAGAGCCTCTATTATTTCATCACAAATTCACAGTTGTGTCAGAAAGAGCAAGCAGAGATGTTTCAGCGATGCTTATCTGCTTGCTTCCTGCATGAGGCGAGAATCCTGAGAGTCCATCTGTGTTTGAGCTCTTTGCTGCGGCAGAGGAAATTCAAACAGTTATATTGCTGCCAGGACAATGGTTTTGCAGTCAGAAGGTTCATCCCGACTCTTTGTGTAGTACAGTGGGGTAAAAACATTTTTGTCCCAGGGTGGGTGAATAGGAGTTTCCATGGCGGCACGTTAACCACAACGCATTGAGTGTGCCCACTGCCCACAGCAGAGAGGCTAACCTCCACCGCAGCCCACATTTCTCTGATGGACATGTGGGGAAGGGTGAGTGGGCTGGAGTCAGAGGTGCAGAGCTCCACGGGATATTGAGCCCAGCCACAAAGTAAATACAGTCCCTCCAAAGCAGGAGCTGCTTCTGAAGTGGATATCACTGTCAGGTACTTTGGATCTTCGTGGCTGAACTGTATGTTAGCAAACTATCCACTAACTCTCACAGTTTGAAGTCATGTAAGGTTGTTGTTTCCCGAGCATCACAACATACTGGCGAAAAAAGACTGAAGAGATTAGTTTTCCCATATTAACTTATTTCCATAACAAAATGTGTAATAAATGGGCAGATGAGTGACAGAGGCAATAACAACAGTCACACTGGTTTCATATGAATTCAGTTGAGCACAATCAGGTGTGACGAGTCACGGTTGGAAGGCAGCATGATTGGCAACTCATTAATATACTGTAAGTGTCTGTTTAGTTTCAAGCCTTGCCTAGAAATGCATCACATTTCCCATTAGATGGTCTGTCTACAGACAGGCAGCAGGGGCCTGGTCTGTCTACAGACAGGCAGCAGGGGCCTGGTCTGTCTACAGACAGGCAGCCAGGGGCCTGGTCTGTCTACAGACAGGCAGCAGGGGCCTGGTCTGTCTACAGACAGGCAGCAGGGGCCTGGTCTGTCTACAGACAGGCAGCAGGGGCCTGGTCTGTCTACAGACAGGCAGCAGCAGAGGCCTGGTCTGTCTACAGACAGGCAGAAGCAGGGGCCTGGTCTGTCTACAGACAGGCAGCAGCAGAGGCCTGGTCTGTCTACAGACAGGCAGCAGCAGGGGCCTGGTCTGTCTGCAGACAGGCAGCAGGGG
Organism: Poromitra crassiceps; assembly: GCF_964638095.1. Classification (NCBI taxonomy): domain Eukaryota; kingdom Metazoa; phylum Chordata; class Actinopteri; order Beryciformes; family Melamphaidae; genus Poromitra; species Poromitra crassiceps. Next base: position 41,273,282 of record NC_139627.1, on the reverse strand, counting down.
CCTGGTCTGTCTACAGACAGGCAGCAGGGGCCTGGTCTGTCTACAGACAGGCAGCAGCAGGGGCCTGGTCTGTCTACAGACAGGCAGCAGGGGCCTGGTCTGTCTACAGACAGGCAGCAGCAGAGGCCTGGTCTGTCTACAGACAGGCAGCAGGGGCCTGGTCTGTCTACAGACAGGCAGCAGCAGAGGCCTGGTCTGTCTACAGACAGGCAGCAGGGGCCTGGTCTGTCTACAGACAGGCAGCAGCAGAGGCCTGGTCTGTCTACAGACAGGCAGCAGCAGGGGCCTGGTCTGTCTACAGACAGGCAGCAGCAGGGGCCTGGTCTGTCTACAGACAGGCAGCAGGGGCCTGGTCTGTCTACAGACAGGCAGCAGCAGAGGCCTGGTCTGTCTACAGACAGGCAGCAGGGGCCTGGTCTGTCTACAGACAGGCAGCAGCAGAGGCCTGGTCTGTCTACAGACAGGCAGCAGGGGCCTGGTCTGTCTACAGACAGGCAGCAGCAGAGGCCTGGTCTGTCTACAGACAGGCAGCAGCAGAGGCCTGGTCTGTCTACAGACAGGCAGCAGGGGCCTGGTCTGTCTGCAGACAGGCAGCAGCACGGGCCTGGTCTGTCTACAGACAGGCAGCAGCAGGGGCCTGGTCTGTCTACAGACAGGCAGCAGCAGAGGCCTGGTCTGTCTACAGACAGGCAGCAGCAGAGGCCTGGTCTGTCTACAGACAGGCAGCAGCAGGGGCCTGGTCTGTCTACAGACAGGCAGCACGGGCCTGGTCTGTCTACAGACAGGCAGCAGCACGGGCCTGGTCTGTCTACAGACAGGCAGCAGCAGAGGCCTGGTCTGTCTACAGACAGGCAGCAGCACGGGCCTGGTCTGTCTACAGACAGGCAGCAGCAGAGGCCTGGTCTGTCTACAGACAGGCAGCAGGGGCCTGGTCTGTCTACAGACAGGCAGCAGCAGAGGCCTGGTCTGTCTACAGACAGGCAGCAGCAGAGGCCTGGTCTGTCTACAGACAGGCAGCAGGGGCCTGGTCTGTCTACAGACAAGCAGCAGCAGGGGCCTGGTCTGTCTACAGACAGGCAGCAGCAGAGGCCTGGTCTGTCTACAGACAGGCAGCAGCACGGGCCTGGTCTGTCTACAGACAGGCAGCAGCAGAGGCCTGGTCTGTCTACAGACAGGCAGCAGGGGCCTGGTCTGTCTACAGACAGGCAGCAGCAGAGGCCTGGTCTGTCTACAGACAGGCAGCAGGGGCCTGGTCTGTCTACAGACAGGCAGCAGGGGCCTGGTCTGTCTACAGACAGGCAGCAGGGGCCTGGTCGGTCTACAGACAGGCAGCAGGGGCCTGGTCTGTCTACAGACAGGCAGCAGGGGCCTGGTCTGGATGCCATAATATCATCATCATAACAGTCAGTATCTGTCTGACAGCCCGGATCTGATTGCCTTTGACAATGAGAACAACATTTGTCGTCAACACAATCTGACATCTCTAAAGCAAAACTGAGGTACAGTATTAACATTAAAGGTACATTGGATAGTTTGAGGTCGGCGCCAATTCTGATCCAATCAGAGAAAAGTTGACATTTTCTGGGAAACGGAAGGTTGTATCGCGATGCTTATAAACGACTATGTATTTTTTCACCCCGAATCCAATGCACGCTATCCGTGAGTCTCTACGAGTTACAGTTGCGGAGATACGTCTGCCCAGCCTGCAGGACTACAGGAGAGAGATAGAGGACAGCGGGGGGTGGGGCGGTTTCAAGTCACTGACCAAACACTCTATTTCAACGATTGCTGTCAGAATATAGAGTCATTTAACACTTATTTTAACACAAAAACATAGCTGAATGTACCTTTAATGCAGACAGCGAAGGGAATCTGTATACCAGCAGGCTGGATTGGATTAACGCATCACCTTGACCCTGTTACCCCACTTCCCTGCTTGCTGTCTGTCACAGAGAAGGTCAGCCTGATGTGTCATAACATCTGCCATGCTTTTCTACCTGGGCCCAGTCACAGAGAGACACATGTGTCATAACATCTGTCATGCTTTTCTACCTGGGCCCAGTCACAGAGGGACACATGTGTCATAACATCTGCCATGCTTTTCTACCTGGGCCCAGTCACAGAGAGACACATTGATGTGTCATAACATCTGCCATGCTTTTCTACCTGGGCCCAGTCACAGAGAGACACATTGATGTGTCATAACATCTGCCATGCTTTTCTACCTGGGCCCAGTCACAGAGGGACACATTGATGTGTCATAACATCTGTCATGCTTTTCTACCTGGGCCCAGTCACAGAGGGACACATGTGTCATAACATCTGCCATGCTTTTCTACCTGGGCCCAGTCACAGAGAGACACATTGATGTGTCATAACATCTGTCATGCTTTTCTACCTGGGCCCAGTCACAGAGGGACACATGTGTCATAACATCTGCCATGCTTTTCTACCTGGACCCAGTCACAGAGAGACACATTGATGTGTCATAACATCTGCCATGCTTTTCTACCTGGACCCAGTCACAGAGAGACACATTGATGTGTCATAACATCTGCCATGCTTTTCTACCTGGGCCCAGTCACAGAGGGACACATTGATGTGTCATAACATCTGTCATGCTTTTCTACCTGGGCCCAGTCACAGAGGGACACATGTGTCATAACATCTGCCATGCTTTTCTACCTGGGCCCAGTCACAGAGAGACACATTGATGTGTCATAACATCTGTCATGCTTTTCTACCTGGGCCCAGTCACAGAGGGACACATGTGTCATAACATCTGCCATGCTTTTCTACCTGGGCCCAGTCACAGAGAGACACATTGATGTGTCATAACATCTGCCATGCTTTTCTACCTGGACCCAGTCACAGAGAGACACATTGATGTGTCATAACATCTGCCATGCTTTTCTACCTGGGCCCAGTCACAGAGAGACATATGTGTCATAACATCTGCCATGCTTTTCTAACTGGGCTCAGTCACAGAGAGACACATTGATGTGTCATAACATCTGCCATGCTTTTCTACCTGGGCCCAGTCACAGAGAGACACATTGATGTGTCATAACATCTGCCATGCTTTTCTACCTGGGCCCAGTCACAGAGAGACATATGTGTCATAACATCTGCCATGCTTTTCTACCTGGGCCCAGTCACAGAGAGACATATGTGTCATAACATCTGCCATGCTTTTCTAACTGGGCCCAGTCACAGAGAGACACATTGATGTGTCATAACATCTGCCATGCTTTTCTAACTGGGCCCAGTCACAGAGAGACACATTGATGTGTCATAACATCTGCCATGCTTTTCTACCTGGGCCCAGTCACAGAGAGACATATGTGTCATAACATCTGCCATGCTTTTCTACCTGGGCCCAGTCACAGAGAGACATATGTGTCATAACATCTGCCATGCTTTTCTACCTGGGCCCAGTCACAGAGAGACATATGTGTCATAACATCTGCCATGCTTTTCTACCTGGGCCCAGTCACAGAGAGACACATTGACGTGTCATAACATCTGCCATGCTTTTCTACCTGGGCCCAGTCACAGAGAGACACATTGATGTGTCATAACATCTGCCATGCTTTTCTACCTGGGCCCAGTCACAGAGAGACACATTGACGTGTCATAACATCTGCCATGCTTTTCTACCTGGGCCCAGTCACAGAGAGACACATTGATGTGTCATAACATCTGCCATGCTTTTCTACCTGGGCCCAGTCACAGAGAGACACATTGACGTGTCATAACATCTGCCATGCTTTTCTACCTGGGCCCAGTCACAGAGAGACATATGTGTCATAACATCTGTCATGCTTTTCTACCTGGGCCCAGTCACAGAGAGACACATTGACGTGTCATAACATCTGCCATGCTTTTCTACCTGGGCCCAGTCACAGAGAGACATATGTGTCATAACATCTGCCATGCTTTTCTACCTGGGCCCAGTCACAGAGAGACACATTGACGTGTCATAACATCTGCCATGCTTTTCTACCTGGGCCCAGTCACAGAGAGACATATGTGTCATAACATCTGCCATGCTTTTCTACCTGGGCCCAGTCACAGAGAGACACATTGACGTGTCATAACATCTGCCATGCTTTTCTACCTGGGCCCAGTCACAGAGAGACACATGTGTCATAACATCTGCCATGCTTTTCTACCTGGGCCCAGTCACAGAGAGACACATTGATGTGTCATAACATCTGCCATGCTTTTCTACCTGGGCCCAGTCACAGAGAGACACATTGACGTGTCATAACATCTGCCATGCTTTTCTACCTGGGCCCAGTCACAGAGAGACACATGTGTCATAACATCTGTCATGCTTTTCTACCTGGGCCCAGTCACAGAGAGACACATTGACATGTCATAACATCTGTCATGCTTTTCTTACTGGGCCCAGTCACAGAGAGACACATGTGTCATAACATCTGCCATGCTTTTCTAACTGGGCCCAGTCACAGAGAGACACATTGACGTGTCATAACATCTGCCATGCTTTTCTAACTGGGCCCAGTCACAGAGAGACACATTGACGTGTCATAACATCTGCCATGCTTTTCTACCTGGGCCCAGTCACAGAGAGACACATGTGTCATAACATCTGCCATGCTTTTCTAACTGGGCCCAGTCACAGAGAGACACATTGACGTGTCATAACATCTGCCATGCTTTTCTAACTGGGCCCAGTCACAGAGAGACACATTGACGTGTCATAACATCTGCCATGCTTTTCTAACTGGGCCCAGTCACAGAGAGACACATTGATGTGTCATAACATCTGCCATGGCTTTTCTACCTGGGCCCAGTCACAGAGAGACACATTGATGTGTCATAACATCTGCCATGCTTTTCTACCTGGGCCCAGTCACAGAGAGACACGCCCCCAATCCTGTCCATGAGCCATCCATTTGATTAGTGTCCACTCCACAGTGGTGACCTGCTTTCCACACCATCTATCATCCAGTCTGAGAATGTCGGTTAAGCAACTATAACTGTATGGTGTCATGTGATCTCTGTAGCCCCTCTGCACTGTAGTGCTACACCGTCCAGGTCTGTATGGCATACAAACACACATGCAACACATACTGCTGTAGTGAACAACGATATTTTCTCTCAATGGAGGGGGTCCTGTGTCGCTGCTCGCTGATTGGGTTTGTTATGTTTGATAACTCAATAAATCTAAGGTGGTGTTTTCACAGCTGGAGGGGACATGCTGGCTGGTTAGCACAGCTGGAGGGGACATGCTGGCTGGTTACGCTGGAGGGGACATGCTGGCTGGTTAGCACAGCTGGAGGGGACATGCTGGCTGGTTAGCACAGCTGGAGGGGACATGCTGGCTGGTTACGCTGGAGGGGACATGCTGGCTGGTTAGCACAGCTGGAGGGGACATGCTGGCTGGTTAGCACAGCTGGAGGGGACATGCTGGCTGGTTAGCACAGCTGGAGGGGACATGCTGGCTGGTTAGCACAGTTCTGTCTTGGCTGGATGAAACAACACTGACACACGGAGAGACCCTCTGACGTGTTGTAACTACAGTATTAGTGACCTCAGGAACACTTGTCTATTCACAAAGGGCCACTGTAAAAGCTTCAGACATGGAGGGAGACAGAAACTACATGAAAGCAGCACACAGATCCTCAGCAGTCCTACACAGAAGTCCTATAGGGATGCTAGTCTGGACATATGGAACATCATAAGTCCTATAGGGATGCTAGTCTGGACCAATGTAACATCAGACTCTCTCAGTAGATGGAGTCAAAGTGGGCCTGGGATTTTTGAAATAATATCAGGGTCTGTGAGATATTATGTGACATATCACACAATCTGTATCAGATAACCTTCATTCTTTATGGAAGGCTATCCGCTTCAGAATCAATGCTAGACTACAGGATTAAAATCTAATTTCACTTATGTGAAACATTTCTTTGGCCAAGTGATTCCTATTGTCAACGTAATATCTTTGCTGTTCATCATTTCTTCTAACTGACTACCTTTGGATAATGGATTATGTTGCCAATGAGATAGACCAAGTGACAGAGACAGACAGCAGCTCTCAGTAAACGTGCCACAGAGCACATCTCAGGCTAAGTGTCATGTGTGGGATTTCATAGGAAACAGACTATTACAGTGCAGGATGTTCTAAACTCCTCCTCCTCCTCCTCCTCCTCTTCCTCCTCCTCCTCCTCCTCCTCCACAGAGCATATCAGTGGGAGCTGATGGCTGTCTAAACAACAAACATGTACAAAATGGATCCCACTGGCTCTGAATGGAGCGCTACAAATGAAAATCACGTTGGGACCTTTTCTCTCTCTCTCTCTCTCTCTCTCTCTCTCTCTCTCTGATGACTTTCACGTGGTCCCAGTCCCTGACTAATATCCTGGTTAGACCTCCAGCCACTTCAAGACTCGCCACGCGTCATCTCACCACCACATGAACGAGAGAGGATGAGACAGAGAGAGAGAAAGAGAGCAAGAGAGACCGACCGACCGACAGACCAGTTAACTTAATGACAGTGTCAGGCAATGCTGTGGCCTTACTGCAGAGGCTATAGACTCGCCACATCGGGATCACGAGGCGAGAGGGGAGAGAAAGAGCGTGCTTGTGTTAGAACGACTGTGCGTCTGTGTGTGTGACAGAGAGAAACACAGAGAGAGGGACAGAGAGAGAGAGAGAGAGAGAGAGAGAGAGAGAGAGAGAGAGAGTCCAAAAAGGCCTTGATACAAAGAGCCAGTGTGTGCAGGCCGAGACTGTCCATCACTCTGGGCTCTCAGGGGCCATTCAGAGCGCGGTCCCGCTCTTCCGGCCCGCAGGCTGGGGGCCCAGGACGAGCCCGCGCGCTGAGCTCCATCCTGTGTGTGCCCCTCCAGCGCCGCCACAATGGGCCACAGTGGAAATGGGTGGCAGCCGGCTTCACACTCCAGGAGGATCCTGTTTGTCAAAGCGTCTCAAAGCGTCCCAACGTGTGAATGAGGGGGGCGGAGCAAGACCAACACGCGGCGGGTGGGCAAGCTGGCCGGGGATGAGAGAGAGAGAGAGAGAGAGAGAGAGAGAGAGAGAGACAGGGAGAGAGAGAGAGAGAGAGAGACACAGAGAGAGAGAGACAGAGAGAGAGAGATAGAGAGAGAGACAGAGAGAGAGAGAGACAGAGAGAGAGAGAGAGAGAGAGAGAGACCAAGAAAATGAGAGTGAACATTGGGTCTGGGTAGTGTAGAGGTAAAAGCACTCGCCTACCACTGCGGACAGAGACCCGGGTTCAATTCCCGGTAGCGGTACTTCTGGCTTGGTCAGACGTTCCTACAGACACAATTGTCAATTGTCTGCCGGTGGGGTATGAGGGACGCTGCACTAGCGCCACCTCTGGTCGGCCGGGGTGCCCGCTCTGGGGTTGAGGGGAACTGGGGGGAATAGCATGATCTTCCCACGTGCCACGTCCTGCCGGCCAAACTCCTCGCTGTCAGGTGGAAAGAAGCGGCTGCCAACTGCACATGTATACGAGGGATCAACCGATCAGCTTGTTGGTAAACAAACGGCTTACTGGGCGTAACTTTATAACGGGACCCCTATGGAGCCATCTGTGCTGTTTACAAATTCACTTCATTTTAAAAACTGCAACAGTTCACACAACTTTAACACGACATGCAAATACATCAGACTCTTGAGCTACTTCTTGCTCTCACTCAGAATGTCAAAATATACGCGATGTGATGTATAGTTGTTGAGATATCAACGTTTGTTTGGCACAACTCATGCGAGTTAACTGCTGGGAATCGTGGGGGATTGTGATGTGATGCTGATTCCTCCTATGGGAGGAACATGTGCTAGTCTACAGCTCTCCCCAGATCAGCAGAGGTAGTGGAGCAACAGCAGGGGCAATTGGTACAATTGGGGAGAAAATGGAAGACTAATCCAAAGAAAAAAAAGGGGGGGGGGGGGGTGGGGGGGAAATGTCTGGTTGCTGCAGTTTGTCACTCTGCTCCATCACAACAAAACCCTCACAGCTGCCCTGCTTCATCATCACCATCCCTCCCTCCACATGGGCCGTCACGTGACCACAGCCTGTCAACACGCCAACGCAGCAACGCTGACATCTTCCCCACAGCTGGGAGCCTCGCTGGAAACAGAGGGGGCTAAGCTGTCTAAAGCCTGGCTTGTTTAGGTACCTGCACAGAGAGATATCAGCACAGAGAGATATCAGCTGTGTTTGAGAGAGATATCAGCTGGCTTTGAGCTGGAGAGCCGCAGGCGTCCAGACAAGCATCATGTGCGGTACTCATGGACAGACACCAACGCACACGTAAACATCATATACCCATAATGTGCATAGGCATACAACATACCCCCCCCCCCCCCCACACACACACACACACACACTAGTTATTTGAGACCCCCCCCCCCCCACACACACACAAAGCACAGTTTATGGAACCTTGAAACCCTAAAGCCCTCTCTGCTGTGTTTTTTAGTGTTGGTCTAAAAGTTGTTTTGAGAAAAGTGTTTACCTGTAACTTGTAAACCATAGAGACGTGTATAAATGAATCATATCAGCTGTGTGCGTCTCTAGGTTCAGCTGAAAAGGCTTTCCAAGAAGATGATCAGTTTGTGATCTTATCTTCACACCTTGAGGAGCGTGTTGGTCCACCTTATCGTGATGTTTGCTGCTGCAGGTTCGCCCTACAACCCCTGCTGACAACTCAGCAGTTCTCTTTTCCATGAAAACGTATCTAGCTACTTCAGAAAAACAGGGCAATTTTCTAGAATTATAATTTAATAATAATAATAATAATGTTATGATAATTTGGAAACATTTTTACAATAGGGGTGTATACAGAACATTCTGGGAAAGAACTGTTAATTATTGAAACCCCCTCATATACATGTATATCCTATATGTTCACTTTGGTATATTATATTATGCAAAAAATGTTATAGGTTCATTAATAGCAGTTTTATTTTGAAAACTGTGAACTGAACTCTCCCATCTGGTCCCTGAGTGCTGAACCTCTAACAGGCTCCAGCTCGGATCAGTCATAATAACACCATCCAGTCCTGCTCTTACGTGCAGCCTCATTGCTGACAGATGTGCCTGTTTGCAGCTAATGCTAAGTGTTGTTGTTTTGTTGCTCCAGTGTCGGGCGAGAAGCCAAGACACCATTTATGAGAAGCAGTTGTGATTTTCCACACTCTCCACGGCACAAAGGAACATGCCAATAATGGTCATAATGGTGATTCTCGCGGGACTCAGAGATCTGAGCGTGTAAATGTGTCTAAAGTGGCCTCGTCGTTTACTTCTCAAACAAGACAAACATACTGTACACTGTGTCAGCTAATAGCTGCTGACTGCAGCTCACCCATGGCTGCTCTGTGTGTGAGAGGCACTGGCTTCAGGGAGACATGTGCGCTTCATAAATAATAGCCAACGACGGCCATGATGGCTTATAAATTTTATATGTGTGTTTGGGGATCGGGGGGGGGGGGGGGGCGGGGGGGTAAATGGACTGCTTTTATATTACATCACAGTCCTACATTCATCCATTCACACAATGGTGAATGGATTGCATTATATATAGCTCTTTTTCTTTAAATCCAAAGCACCCTACAAGACATGCCTAAGTGTACATTCACCCATTCACACACACATAGTCATACACCGATGGTGGCAAGCTACCACGCGGGGTGCTGCCGCAACCTTTGGGAGCAATTCGGGGTTCAGTATCTTGCCCAAGGACACTTCGACATGCGGACTGGACTGGAGGGGCCGGGGTTCGAACCACCGACCTTCTGATTAGGGGGTGAGCCACCCTCCTCTACCTTCCTGAGCTACAGCCAGCAAAGATGATGTGAAGATGTGTGCGGTGTAATGTTTCATGTAAATAAGGGGAGAGAACTCAACAGAGCGCAGAACTCCGTTCTGTGGTCTCTCGCCAACAGTTTAGTGTTGGGCGTGGAAATCACCCAACCATCCACACAGCAACAGTCCTGTTGCAACTTTCCACTTGATCAGAGTGTAGAGAAGGTGACGTGAGAGAAAGTGACGTGAGAAGACAGAAAACCCTGAATGAATTATAGTTGTACTCCTAAGTAAGTAGTAGATCCATTTTGGAACAAAGGTTGAATTTGATCATTCAGTACTATCTCTATAATATGATCCATAACACATTATTTTGTCAACCAAGGGCTTACTTGACCTCTCATTGTTTAAAAAGTGCTATAATTAGTTTAAAAAATTTATCTTTTTGAAGAGTGTCATATTTTTCAAATAATGGGCGTCTCATTTTGGAGAGAACCTCCTCAGATAGACACATGTAGCAAATGTTAAATACCATTCATCTACCAAACAAGATCAATCAAACATCACAGTGTGGTTAGAAGTTAGCAGCACCTTCCTTTCCTTATCACTGAATCAATACAAGCGCAGCATCATTACATGGAACGTGTGCTGCTGGTCTGAAACAGACAGTGATCTTTAACCTGGAGGAGGCAGCCAGAACAAAGAGCGAAGGAAAAATCAATGATTCTGCTGATTCCTACAAGCGGGGGTTGAGCATGTTTACGACCTGTTACTAATGTGAACCGGTAGCTTATGAACACTTCATTCAACACCATAGTGACACCTCTCTCTCTCTCACACACACACACACACACACACACACACACACACACACACACACACACACACACACACACACACACACACACACACACACACACACCACACACACACACACACACACACTCTCTCTGTCTCACTCTCTCACTCATCCTCTCTCTCCCTCTCTCCTCACACACACACACTCTCTGTCTCACTCTCTCACTCATCCTCTCTCTCTCGCTTTCTCTCACACACACACTCTCTCACTCATCCTCTCTCTCTCTCACACACACACACTCTCTGGCTCACTCTCTCACTCATCTCTCTCTCTCTCTCTCTCTCTCTCACTCATCCTCTCTCTCTCTCTCTCTCTCTCTCTCTCGCTCTCTCTCTCACACACACACACACACACACACACACACACACACACTCTCTGGCTCACTCTCTCACTCATCACACACACTCTCTGGCTCACACTCTCACTCATCACACACACTCTCTGGCTCACTCTCTCACTCATCCTCTCTCTCTCTCTCAGTAGTGTGAACTCACGGCTGTCTACGTGTGCGAGTGGTGGTGATGTCTGGTGCATATTTGCCCCTTCCAGCCTCTTACTCACCTCATTAATAACCAGTCCCCTGAAACAACAAGTCAAACACACCCTGAGGACATTGATTCACACGCTCAATGCTGCAACAGGCACTTTGCCCTTAATAGTGAGACTATTACAATAACGATAACGACAAAGGGCAACTACGGGCTGTTGAAAACACCCCACAGGCACACAGATCACAACACACACAGGCACAAGTAGAGCTGGGAAAATACACTTGCAGCGTGCCCCTCCACTACAATGTATATAGGCAGTGATGAACAACATGCAACTGAAATATCAATAGTTATGCGCACACACAGACAACCAATACATACACTGCACTGACACAAGGAGGCGATGTGAGACATTGAAATGTCTCTGAGTGGAGCAATAAGACAATGACTATTTGAATGAGTGGAGTCTACCCGCCTATTGTGCAGGCTGAAACCAAGCAGGCTCAAGTCAGCTAAAGCCCCAGGCTGAAGTAGGCTAAAGCCCCAGGCTGAAGTAGGCTAAAGCCCCAGGCTGAAGTAGGCTAAAGCCCCAGGCTGAAGTAGGCTAAAGCCCCAGGCTGAAGTAGGCTAAAGCCCCAGACTGAAGTAGGCTAAAGCCCCAGCAAACAAAGCGGTGAAAGGAAGTAAACAGAGCCCTTTGTGAGCGCTGGTTGGTACCTCTTTTGTCCTGCCTCTGCTCTGGGCTTTCTTCTGATGTCGTTTCCATGGCTGTTTTTCTCCCATCCAACAAAGAATGCTTCCTTTCAGCAAATTCTCTCTTCCTATCTCCTCCTTACTCTCTCCCCTCTCTCCGCCCCCTCCTTCTCTCACTCTCTTCCCCGCTCTCTCTCTCTCTCTCTCTCTCTCACCACAGCTCCTCTGTATATCGCGGGTCCTTTCGATGCAGAGGTCTTGTCAGATGGGATTTGGTTGAGCTCAGTGCACGCTGCCAGCTAACCTCATGCCCCGGCCATACGTCACTCTCCAAGTCCAGTTTTGCAGGAAAATATTGTGCATCTGCTCTAGAGTCTATTTGCACGGATTGTTTTTGGGGGAATCTTCAGTTTGGGTCAGAATCATTTGTCCCCTGAAGACACTCCCTGATCTGTCCCCGTCCCTGTCTCTGTCCCTGTCTCTGTCTCTGTCTCGGAGTGGAGTGGAGTGGCACCATGAATAGCAATTTCGGGGGGCTGGCTGGCTAGTGAGAATGGGCTTGTTACATCAGAGAGGGGGATGTGTGTGGGAGAGTAGGGAGGACCCCCACCCCCCTTTGGTCGGGGCGCAGTGGATGAAAGCCCTACTCTGTGCTGTGTGTAGGCTGGGCAGAATGCATGTCAGCACACAATCACCTTTCTCTATTTCCCATCTGACCACAGTGCAGGGGGGCAGGGGGGTGAATGGGTGGATGGGGAGTGTGTGTGTGTGTGTGTGTGTGTGTGTGTGTGTGTGTGTGTGTGTGTGTGTGTGTGTGTGTGTGTGTGTGTGTGTGTGTGTGTGCGTGCGTGCGTGTGTGCGTGCGTGTGTGTGTGTGTGCGTGTGTGTGGGCATGGGGGGGGGGGGGGCGTGAGCCCTTCATCTTCTGATTCGCACCATATGCCCCCTGCTCCCGAGGCATACATTAGCAACCTCTGACCGCTGTCTTCCCTCCATCTGGTGACTTCTAACTCACATAAAAGGACACAGGAAAGAGGGGTATGATGATGAGGGGATGACTAGTCTACTAACAGCTCCTCTCTGCAGGCTTCTACAAACAACTGAGGAAACAGCGTCTGAGAACGAGAGAACAAGAAAGTAGGAAGGGGAGACGCATCGCGGGATTGATTGAAGAAGCGTGAGGGAGCTGATAAACAAGCGGGAAAGTGACAGGATGCTCGTTAAACACACAGCACAGACAGAGAGGGACTGCTCGTTAAACACACAGCACAGACAGAGAGGGACTGTTCGTTAAACACACAGCACAGACAGAGAGAGAGGGACTGCTCGTTAAACACACAGCACAGACAGAGAGGGACTGTTCGTTAAACACACAGCACAGACAGAGAGGGACTGCTCGTTAAACACACAGCACAGACAGAGAGGGACTGCACTGCTCGTTAAACACACAGCACAGACAGAGAGGGACTGCACTGCTCGTTAAACACACAGCACAGACAGAGAGGGACTGCACTGCTCGTTAAACACACAGCACAGACAGAGAGGGACTGCACTGCTCGTTAAACACACAGCACAGACAGAGAGGGACTGCACTGCTCGTTAAACACACAGCACAGACAGAGAGGGACTGCACTGCTCGTTAAACGCACAGCACAGACAGAGAGGGACTGCACTGCTCGTTAAACACACAGCACCGACAGAGAGGGACTGCACTGCTCGTTAAACACACAGCACAGACAGAGAGGGATGGGTGGAGAGATGACCAGAGACAGAGACCTACATACAGTGTAAGGCCATATGATTTCTACAATGCAGGAAAAACAGACGGAATCATGGAATTTGGTAATAAAAATCGAATCACATGGAATATTGCATAATTTTCCATAATTTGGCTGAAATTGATAAAAGTAGACCTAATTATCCAAATTGAAAGTAGACCTATTGTAGCAACCTAAATGATTTCGTAATTGTAAAATAGGCCTAGAGAAATCCATTTTCGATTGGGGTGTTTAACTTTTGAGAGAGGGGTGGGTCTTGCGTGGGACCCTTACGTCACCTCTCAACTTGGTTTTCACTTTGAGAAACATGTCGAAGAGGCTGTCCGAGAGAGCCAAGTCATTAAAATCCTACTGTAACACATACATTAAAATTTTAATGAAAAAAATTTAATTTGGGGGGGAAATAAAATGCAATTCATATAGCCCTAATACAGATAGTGAGGGAGAGGGAGAAGAAGAGGGTCTTGGCTGTGTTTGTTTGGCAGAGGCAGGCTGTGGAGCCCCAGAGGCATGCTAATGAGAGAGGGAGCTTTCAGCGGGACGTCCCGCTGGAGGGGTGCTGGAGCGGGGTCTTCTCACGAATAGTAGCCCTCAGAGAGGAGGGGGAGCGGGGGGGGGGGGGGGGGTGTAGCCTCAGGGGTCAGGGAAGTGAACTTAGCGGGGATCCCACAACAACAAATGCTGCGCTCATCTGCAAGCTTTTTTCTCTGTGTCAGCCCTGTAAAACACCAGGAGGACACACTGACTGACGTCATGTTTGTGGAGTGAACAACAGAGACTCCACTCCAGCCCACAGATGTTTACCGTGGCCCATATGGTATACTGTATATGACGATACAGCTGATTCACAGAGTAGCCATGCGTGATTTCACAATAGCTGCGACCAGCGACCACAGAATATGTGAATTTCCAAAAAACAGGATGGTAAGGGGCAGCCCACCCTATAGACCTACTCTGCCTGTGCCACCATGCATTTCAAAATCCACCCCACACCCCCACCCCTATTGCCAATAGCCAATTGCATGAACACAAACACACACACCTTCACACACCTGACCTCCATGCTAAATGTCAGCCACCTGCCTGTGCCATCCTGCATTTCGAAATCCCCCCCACCCCCCACCCCTTTATGCAAATTGGCATGAACACAAACACACACCTTCACACACACTTGACCTCCATGGCAAATTTCAGCCTCCTATGGGCGGAAACTGTGCCCGCTAGGGTGGTGAACCTTTCGTGGACCAACCAACCAACCGTCATGTACAACTAGATTTCAGTGTCATGTCTGTTGTACAATACAAGAGGTATGTGCAAATCAAACACACATTGGGATTGGTTCTGCTGATGTCATGTGATGCTTGATTGATCCTCCAGGGAAAACATCAGAGAGGTTGTGGTTCCATTTCTTTAAGACACAAGGACAGTCCCTTCTCCCTCTCTTCCTTCCTCCTTACTTTGTTTGTCACTCTCTGACCAAGCAAATGCCCCCTCCATCTTAAAACACACACACACACACACACACACACACACACACACACACACACACACACACACACGCACACGCACACACACACACATGGGCATAATTTGTTAAGCAATTTGAATTTCAACAGATGCATCTGATATACAGACCACCAACAGAGTGAGTGCCATGATGCTGATTTTTCTTGCAATGAAATTCACCACCAGTAGCCCTGATTGTGAGGTTTGCAACACAATAAAAGAATACATAGAAAGAAAGAACACAATAAAAGTCAACATTTCAAAACAGTTAACTGTTTCCTTCTTACATTTCATTCATATGCCAATATGTTGCTCATTTCCTTGTCTTAAACTCCAAGAACAACTAAGCTTTGTTCCCTGTTTCTGGGGGTTGACATACATTTTCTTAATGAATTACGTGGTTAAATAATGGTTAAATAAAATAAAATAAAAGTAATCCATAATGTATGTATGTTATCATGTATTTTCAGTGTATTTCTCAGGGGTTTAAGAAAATACATCCCCCCCCCAAAAAGGAGCTCCCCTTGAAAACGTAAAGAGTTAAAGAACTAAGTAATGTGTACTAAGTACTGTGATTGGCTGAGTGGCTGTGACATAATCATCTATACATTAGGGCATAGCATACTGAGTTGCGGTGCTAAGAGACATTGCCGCCCCTCTTGTCAGGGACACAATCTGAATGATGATGAAGCTTAGACAAATGGAGGAGGCTTCATTGTTGTGGGTCAATCTTTCATGGCGTGAGACTGGGGGGATGGGGGGTGGGGGGACCTGAATGCTCCTCAGCGCTCAGTCACCCGTGAAAACCTGTACCCTGTGTGATTGGTCCATACAGAGGAAGGAGTTCTCAGGGAGCCAGGTCTGTGCCCGAGACTCACACACACGGTTAACAACAGCCTGAGAAAGCAGCCTCCTCACCATGCCAACGCCTTACACTGAGGAGGACAGCTCAAGTCAAGTGTGTGTGTGTGTGTGTGTGTGGGGGGGGGGGGGGGGGGGTGTTTGTGGAGGGAGGATCATGGGAGGAATGGCTGGAGAGGGAGGCCAAAATGTGCTGAGAAGTATTTGAAGAAAACCAAATAAGAGAAGAGAAATCAAATCATGGCGGTGTATTTTGCTGCTCTCTTGGACAAACAGGTGGGAAAAGTTGTTACATCCTCTTTCCTGCGTTTGACAGTCACTCACTACTGGGATCTTCTAGCGTTACAGAATGAGATGCCCACTTCCCTGCAAACACGCTCTTTTTGGCCAACAAGTGCCCATGTTGCACGTCATGGATTGATCCTACTGCACTGTGGCTTCCTGAGTTCCCCCTATAGCCACATCGCTCGCTGACCTCGTTTTGAATGCAGACTCACTTCATAGGTCAATGTGCTCTATATGTCTGACTTCATGTTTGGCATGCTGAATCCAAGCCATTGATTTGTTCACAACAGCGCCAGTCTACAAACCCTTTAGATCCATTCACTGACCCATTTACACTATGAGTCTAAAGGACGAACACTATGAGCCTAAAGGACGAACACTATGAGCCTAAAGGACGAACACTATGAGCCTAAAGGACGAACACTATGAGCCTAAAGGACGAACACTATGAGCCTAAAGGACGAACACTATGAGCCTAAAGGACAAACACTATGAGCCTAAAGGACGAACACTATGAGCCTAAAGGACAAACACTATGGGCTCTATTCTCCCACAGGCCATCGGCGCTATTACGGGCCTTAACCGCAAAAAAACGTGCCTTGCGCCTGTTTCGGCAAGATAGCAATAGGCTTTAGGCTGCCAAATGCGCTTTAGGCCGAATGGGCGTGGCGCAGTCCCAAAGTGGGCGTGTCGGCGCTAAATACCAGCCTAGTGATATCTTGGGACCTGGCCTACATTTAGCGCTTTGCGCTTTTGAAAAGCAGGCCTACTCTGTGCCTTCACTGCTTCTTCTCTGTCACCCTTCTCTCTCTCTCTCTCTGAGTTCCCAGCATGCATTGTGTTTCTTCATTTCGCTACTAAATAGCCACCAAATGAGCCAAAATAGATATAAAAGGTAGTTCTAAATTAATGTGTAATGGTAACACAGCCTGCCATTGTCAACATTTCAATATTGGACCAAATAAAACATCGAAATGAAAACACCACCCTATGTGAAACATATATGTCCTCCTGGGCCTATATATACCCCTTGTCGAGTTAACGTGATTTAGAGAAGTAACAGCGGAACGCGCTTCGGAACGCGCTTCTAATGGCATCTGCTATACTGTGATGTCCCTCCAATAACTTGGCCCTATTTCACATTTAGTTTTACAATAAAAACACATTTATGCAATGACTTGACATAATGTAGGGTATATTTATGTGCATCATCCTTCCTGCAGCAGGCGAGAGAAAATGATATCTTTCTGGACAAACTTTCACCAATCTAATAGGCTATATTTTTCTAGCTGATGCATAGAACATTATTTTCACTTTGATCTTGCTATAGTGTAGCGTATTTACATGCTTGCAGTAGGCTATTTAAACTGCAGTTAGATTGGTTTGAGAAGCATCATAATATGGAATAATAGCCGATATATGGAGACAGACGGGATGAAGGGAGGTGGGGGGGGGGGGGATCAGAGGCTTGGGTTTCATCTGGTTTTGCGGGACCAGTGGAATTGGAGCTAAAAAGGCAAGCGTGCCATTCGTTTATTGCACTTATCCAATGAGCATGACGGTGCATAATTTTACGCCTAAAAGGCGTGGTTGTAATGCTTTGGGCTGCATCTAGCGCCAGCACGACGATATCAAGTGCGCCTGTCCACGCCCACTGCTTTGATCTGCGCCTGCCGCTCGGCCTAGAAACTGCGCCGATGCAACGATAGGGGCCTATGAGCCTAAAGGACAAACACTATGGCCCCTATCGTTGCATCGGCGCAGTTTCTAGGCCGAGCGGCAGGCGCAGATCAAAGCAGTGGGCGTGGAAAGGCGCACTTGATATCGTCGTGCTGGCGCTAGATGCAGCCCAAAGCATTACAACCACGCCTTTTAGGCGTAAAATTATGCACCGTCATGCTCATTGGATAAGTGCAATAAACGAATCGCACGCTTGCCTTTTTAGCTCCAATTCCAGTGATCCCGCAAAACCAGACGAAAGCCAAACGCTCTGCCCCCCCCCCCCCCCCCCTCCCTTCATCCAGCCTGTCTGTCTGCATTATAGGCTATTATTCCATATTATTATGCTTCTCAAACCAATCTAACTGCAGTTTCAATACTGCAAGCATGTAAATACGCTACACTATAGCAAGATCAAAGTGAAAATAATGTTCTATGCATCAGCTAGAAAAATATAGCCTATTAGATTGGTGAAAGTTTGTCCAGAAAGATATCATTTTCTCTCGCCTGCTGCAGGAAGGATGATGCACATAAATATACCCTACATTATGTCAAGTCATTGCATAAATGTGTTTTTATTGTAAAACTAAATGTGAAATAGGGCCAAGTTATTGGACGGACATCACAGTATAGCAGATGCCATTAGAAGCGCGTTCCGAAGCGCGTTCCGCTGTTACTTCTCTAAATCACGTTAACTCGACAAGGGGTATATATATGCCCAGGAGGACATATATGTTTCACATAGGGTGGTGTTTTCATTTCGAGGTTTTATTTGGTCCAATATTGAAATGTTGACAATGGCAGGCTGTGTTACCATTACACATTAATTTAGAACTACCTTTTATATCTATTTTGGCTCATTTGGTGGCTATTTAGTAGCGAAATGAAGAAACACAATGCATGCTGGGAACTCAGAGAGAGAGAGAGAGAAGGGTGACAGAGAAGAAGCAGTGAAGGCAAAGAATAGGCCTGCTTTTGAAAAGCGCAAAGCGCTAAATGTAGGCCAGCTCCCAAGATATGACTAGGCTGGTATTTAGCGCCGACACGCCCACTTTGGGGCTGCGCCACGCCCATTCGGCCTAAAGCGCATTTGGCAGCCTAAAGCCTATTGCTATCTTGCCGAAACAGGCGCAAGGCACGTTTTTTTGCGGTTAAGGCCCGTAATAGCGCCGATGGCCTGTGGGAGAATAGAGCCCAACGAGCCTAAAGGACAAACACTATGAGCCTAAAGGACAAACACTATGAGCCTAAAGGACGAACACTATGAGCCTAAAGGACGAACACTATGAGCCTAAAGGACGAACACTATGAGCCTAAAGGACAAACACATTATGAATTCTAATGACTTTTTCTGAACATGTAGACAAATTGTCGGAAAAATGCACCAGAAGCTGCGAAGCAGACTTTCGCTACAATCGAAGTCTGCCATCTTGAGTAATTGCCAGATCAGAACTTATGCTTCCAACTCACCCCGGGAGTACAGCTAATACTGCCATATGATGATTAAGCGCACTAGATGAAGCCCCTGCGCTCTGTTCCTTGGGGAAAATTCCTCTCTCTGTTGTGGAAAAACATTATGCCATTAAAGATTAAACGTCCTCATTTGTTACAGCGAGATATGTGGACAGGAGAGGAAAAACCACAATGGGCTGACTTATAATGAGCCTCGTGCTTCCTTTTTGCTACGTCTGACAGAAAGCAATAAACAAAGAGAAATCCCTGGATCTGTGGTCTGATGGTGTGTGTACACAGCAGAGGAACAACTCATTTCAAAACATTTATTCTGCCTACATCTTTATTTTAGGAAGCGTTTAAAATGACATCCTTACCTAGTGCAATCAGGAGTCCAGTTCCTTGGTAGCTGCTATCGAGACTATCGTTCACGTGCCCTGCACAGACTTTTACCAGCCTAGAGATTCAAACTGAGGACCATCTAAACACAAGATCTCTTTTCTAATCTAATAACTACCATAACACAACCAACTTCCAAGACAAAACCTTCGAATCAGTCCGTTTGTGGTGCACAAATATCCTCGCACAGACAAACACACTTCCTTCATGGAGAAGAACTCTACCAGCACAAAAAGTAAGCTACTCGCTTACACTTAAGAAGATCTTGTTACAAGATATTAGTAAACCTAAGTTATTCTCTTTCAACCATTGGAAGTAAAGACACACTTTATGTCTTGGCGTTTGAACATCTTCCGTTGTATTATTCTAGGCCACCGCTGGAATTTTCTCCCCAGTGTAATTGCTAGTGTTTGACCAAACAATGCCCACCATCTGACTCAGCACTTCTCTAATTGCATGTTTGTGTTACTAGCGTGTTGGGCCTGGAATAGGCAGCAACACTCAGTGATGCCTGGCAGCCATGATGCCTTTCCTCTAGAAGTGACTTCACAACTCTGGCTCTCTGGCACCTCCGCAGCCGCTGTGGTTTTGGCTACAGGGTGCTGCAGGCAGAGGGAGAGAGACCACGCAGATGCTTCGTATTACACGGGCTTCCTGGTCTACCTTGGAAACTGCCACCACGGCTTGAGGAACATTGGCCGGGCAGAAAAGCAATGCAATAGCAAATCCTGAGGACTACGAATTTTCATAATTTCATGCTGGATGTCTGGAGAGCAATCCTCTGGCAGGATAACAGAAACATAAACTTGAGGAGGAGAGAGAGAGATGGAAAGAGAGAGAGAGATGGAGAGAGAGATTGGGAGAGAGATATGGAAAGAGAGAGAGAGAGAGAGAGAGAGAGAGAGAGAGAGAGAAAGAGAGAGGGACTTTAATAGAGGTTATATAGTACTGTTCGCCTCTACTTCTCTTGGTGTTCTGTCTCTAAGGGCCCAGACATGCCGGGCCAACGGCAAAGAGCGATGAAGGCTGCCTCTTGCGTGTCGGCGCCAAATATTTGCATTTGAAAATACCTCAAAGACTACAGCCGACAGTCAACTAGCACGTACGTTCTGCGCCTGTGTGAGACCTACAGTAGGACTGCAGATATACAAACCAGATACATGAAACAAAGTACCGTTTGCCGACCATTTTCACACCACTCTCGCCCACCACTTAAACGGGTTCGTACTATATAGCGTAGCTGTTAGGATGACGTCATCATTCCTACTTTGACGTCGTCATTCCTACTATGATGTCATCGATCACTGATGATGTCATGATTCATAAGTGTCTTTCATGCCTTTCGCTGGTGATGTCATAACACAGGTGATGTCATATTCGGATCTATAAGGGCCTGTTCCTTACTTCTAATGGAGAATAGACTGGCTGATAAAAAGTTGCAAATGGCATTTGCGTTGTCAGCCCTTGCCTGGTGGAGGAGGAGGCAGAAAAAGAAGGAGACAGCGCTCTAAATGTGTGACATCATACAACGACAGGCTCAAGGGGCTTTCCCGAAGGCCACGTCGTTGTGAAAATATTTGTGGAACGATCAGTTGAGATAAAGTTGAAAAATGAGAAGAACGCTTTGTGCGTGCCTTCTCTGCGCTATACCAGCTGACCAGCCAATCAGAGTGATCTCTCTCACCGACATCATTACTCTTGTAATGATGTCTCTGGTCTACTCTGGAAGGGGCTTCATGGTCTTTGCGGTGTGCCACACTTACCAAGCCAATACACCAGCCAAGAGGTATGCAAGGAAACACCTCTCCAACATCCCGTTAGGATAACATTAGACAATCATTTCTTATGCTTTCAATATATATTGTGAGAATAGTTTGCCAAGAAATTGAAAATAATAAGAATATCCAGTTTCCCTTGAAAAAATACTCTATGAGGGGGAAAATGAAGGGGTACGCGGTATACAATATCTTTCCACATGGGTCAATGCAGCTCATTCAGGAGTAGATTCTCTGGAATAAAAGAGACCCACGAAATAACACTGGAGAAAAGGTTTTCCATTGTAGCAGCAGGCAAGCACTCAATAAGTCAGTGAATCTTCTTGTCAAGAAATGTCTGTGAATCATATCAAGTGAACATGAGAAAGACGATTTGTATTTGGCAAAATTAAAAATTAAAAAGATTATTAAAATGATGTGTATCACAAACACCTATTGCTTCCTCTCTCAGGTCAGGTGACACACCATGGCTCTCCCCGTCTCTCGAGGCACAAAACATGTAGTCATGGCCCCCTGTGGCATATTATGTCCTTCTATACTCTCACTCAATCTGCCCCCTCCCTCCACACACTGTCTCTCAAGCGAGGAAAGCCCATCCCATCCCTTCACACTGCAGCCCTGCAAATGGGTCAGGCCTGGAGAGAAACAATAAATCATTCAATTAAGCCACGTCTTTGCCACAGAGCACTTACCAAAGCCATCGGAAACATACAGCTGCTCAGTGGAGCCTTTCTCTGGAGGATAATCCCAATGAAACTCAACGTGTGGAAACCTCTTCCTTGAGCCAGGAAGATGATCTCCGACTGGAGGGTTGGTGTGTCATGAACATGGTCAGATGCCTCCAACACAGAATCCACAGTGTCACACACGGTCACCATGAAATGAATCAGGAGTCATGTGACTTTTACCCAACATCTTGACAACAAGTTTTTTGTTGATGTTTTTTTTTGTAAGGAGGTTATTTGAGTTTGCATTGAAAAGTCGAAGCCGTCTGAATCGTGCTGCTCAATGCTCACACATCAAGAGTAAAAATGAATCTCAGAGGACTTCCGTATAGGGTAATCCTTTACAGTACCTATCGCCCAAAACGTTTTTAGTGCACAAAGTCCATTGAGTTGCCTTTATGCCGTAGTTGAATGACAGCAGTCAATTGCAAACATAGGGAAATTAGCAGTCATGCCATTATTCCTCATCCAGCCATGAACAGCTTCAGTCCTTTGCTGTATCGTACATATTCATTCCAGAGAGAACCAGCTGCACCATTAAATTCATAGGCCTTTATCATAAGGGCCTGGGAATTAATTGGGAACATTAATCTTAACAATAACAGCATCATGATGTGCTGTGCCATACAATACAATGCACAGGCACCATGACAAAAGCAATTAAGACCAAAAATAAAACAATTAAGTAAGCCAGATTCAAACGTTTAATAGAGAATTTAAAAAAGGCAGTCTGCAAAAAGCACAACTGTTAGAATGTATAATACTGAGTGGAAATATTGTGGCTGCAAGGGATTTGTGATGGTTCAATGTCTAAAGCTCCATAACGGGCATCTGATGCTGACGAGGATCAACACGACCCAGAGGTTCCCACGCTCCAGCTGCTGGCACGGTGAAGAACACCAGGCTGGAGAGGGCCTTTCATTTTCATTTTCCAACTTGTAAGCATGTGAAAACACACACACACACACACGCGCGCGCGCGCGCACACACACACACACACACACACACACACACACACACACACACAATAGAGACATAATGAGACACAGAGACATGGAGACAGCAGACGAGACTCTCCAGCTAATCTTGGGGGCTTCCCATGATGAGCAGCCCCCCCGTAGCCCGCCTCCGCCCTCCTCTCTGTCTCTCCCAGCTGCTGGGATCTCTTTCTCTGCGTCTCTCCCGGCAGCCCTATTGTCCCCGCGTCCTCACACCGACAACCTCTCACCCCTGACCCCGGAGTTTACCCTATTCAAGCGCCCCCAGCAGCTCCGTTCTCCCGGGGGGAGGGGAGGGGGGGAAGCTTCTCCATTCAGCCCAGCCCAGCGTGGCCCGACGGGCCGGCCAGCCAGACCCCACCATGTCAGGATTCATCCTGGGCGCTATGACAACGGAGCAGCCGACATGCAGATCGCTTTAATGCCATTGTTCTGCCGGGCGCTCCTCCCGCATCCTGGGGCTGGAGGATCCTGGAAGGACACGGGGTCGGCTGTAACCTGAACCTGACGTTCTCTCAGCACAGTCTGTCGCGGAGGAGGCTGTTTTCAATCCTAATGTGAGGGAATGTTATTGGTATTCCTGGAGGAATACTGAGTTATACAGGGACATATGAGTCACAAGAAAGAGATGGATATAGGGAGGGATCGTTTGGTGGTTGGGAGGCACACTACCACCTACTGTGTACACTGGCTGACCTTGGAGAGGGCGGGTCATTCCATGACTTTATTGCTTTAAGTACTGAAAGACAAATTAATGACATCATAGGGACACTGCAATGTCCTTTTGTCCAACATGCAGTATGCTATGTAGAATACTGTATGTAGGACTGCAACGAATGATTATTCTCATTATTGACTAATCTATAGACTAATAATCATGTAGTCAATAACATGTCAAAATCAATGACAAATTGATTTCTTACTTAGTTGGACCAACCCCCCTCCCCCGACCCCCATTGTTTATTTTATAATGATATCAGATGGACATCAGCAGACGACAGCAGCGTGAAAAGGTGTGCTGAAAAGGTGATCGGATGCAACCTGTCATCCCTTCAGGACCTGCACTCCGCCAGGACGCTGAAGCGGTCTCATAAAATCATGGCCGGCCGACCCCTCCCACCCAGGTCATAAACTCTTTGAAATACTCCCCCTCGGCAAGAGACTGAGTTCTGTCAAGACCAGAACCCCTCGTCACAAGAACAGCTTCTTCCCAACTGCCATCGGCCTCAAAAGCCCCCTCTACTAAGGACTCCAAAAATCATGTCCTTTTAAAGCAGCATCAGCTGGACATAATTCGTTACATTAACGTATCATAGCTGCTCCTCCTACCAGAACATTTACTCTATTCTTTATATTATTCTCTCCTGTTTAACACTCAGGTCCTTCTAATTTATGTACTGCATATTATATATATTGAAGTGCACTTTGATTTTGTGGTTGTTGTGATTTTATCATTCTATAATTTCTGTCTTCTGACTATTGATGTGACCGCTACGCTGCATACTTACAATAAATCAAATTCCTCGTATGTAATCTGATTACCTACTGTGGCAATACAAGTGATTCTGATTCTGATAATGAATAAATGATAAAAAATGTGATAAATGTTCTCTGCCGATTGACTAATCAATAAAGGAATTAAAATGATTCAATCATTTCAGCACTAACTGTATGGCTACTATACAATAATGATAATCCTTTGTGGATCTGATCTGATCTTCTCATCAGTGTGGCCTCTGTATCGGTATCAGTGTCTAATCATTTAGCCTCTGTGCACTGCACACATCATGAGCTCAGATTGTGCGGCCGGTTCTCCTGTGGATTTCTCCATGGATATGAGCAACTCACTGGTGCGTGTTGCATAACAAACAACACAAATCACACGCACACTGCTTCAATAATGCAGACATTACTTTGTAGTGAATCATATTGCTGGGAAAACTACACAACTTTGGGTCGTTTGTTTAATTTATTTTCCCCCTAGAATCGTATGTTTAAATGGTCAGACCACTTGGGCCTAAAAGTAAAAAAAAAACAAAAAAACAATTTGATCCTGAAAACAAGTATATTTTACATAAATTTGACACTGTCCCATAAATATGAAACCAATGAAAAACACTTTATTCCCGGAAAATAAACTGGTCAAAGAAGTAGAAACTGTCCAGTAAACACAAACCCAAAGAATTCATAGAAACTTTGAAGCTGGTTGGTGGGATACATCACATGATACACAACAAGCACATTGCACACATAAAATGTATATTATGCATGCATCTAAAAACACACACGCACGCACGCACGCACACGCACACGCACACACACACACACACACACACACACACACACACACACACACACACACACACAACACACACACACACACACACACACACACACACACACACACACACACACACACACACACACACACACACACACACACACACACAATTCTCTCTCCCTCTGTCTCTCTCTCTCTCTGTCGTGTGGTACTGAGAAAGGAAACAGTGAATCAGACATTTCATGAGTATCTAGTAGGGGTGTCACAATATATCGTCCCACGAAATTTCGCGATAGTAAAACGTCACGATATGTATCGTTGAGATGAAATCTCATATCGTGAAAAAAAAAAAAAAATTTTTTTTTTTTTTTTTTTTCAAAAGTAGACAAAGAAACGTCTTTGTTTGTTGAAGTTCAATGTGTGGAAAGTAGTTCAGTTGAACAAGTCTCTGAAGAGACACATGAGAAGTTATACAGGAGAGAAACCATTCAATTGAGTTTCTGGCAAAACTGTTTACTTGACAGGAAAAACTGAAGATGCATAAAAAATAGACTAAGAAAAGTCTTGTTGTTTGAGTTTGAAGAAAAACTGAAGATGCATAATGAGAATTTATACTGCTGAGAAACCTTTTAGTTCAAAGTAAATCTAAGTGACGGTGTAACTCATTCTATTTCAAGATAAGCCTTATCTCCAATCTCATATTTGTTCTAGTTGTTATTGTAATAACAATTTCCCACAACAGCATGTTTTGTATTTGTGCATTTCAAATAAAATACTACTTTTCCAGTCATATATTGTCATTATTCAAGTTTAAAAAAATATTGTTAAAATCGTATCGTATCGTATCGTTATCGTGAACCCAGTATCGTGATACGTATCGTATCGTGAACTGAGTGTATCGTGACACCCCTAGTATCTAGTTACTCAGCTTTACCCTTCCCAGTGGGTTCCCGCGGCAGACAGCTTGTTCTGCATGTTCCAGATGTTCTCCTCCGTTCACAACATCACTCTCCTCTCTTCAGCTGTGGGCCACTCTATTGTTACAGCCTGATGTTCCCATAGAGTGGAGGTCAAAAGCTAAGATGACTTATGAGACCCCTCAGCGGTGTAGATATGATATTCATATTACTAACTGCTCTCCCCTGGCATTTGTGTGGTTATGGGGTCAAGCTGTTTTTCAGACAGAAACATCCGTGGGGTTTCCTCCTCTCCCCTGGGCCCTGAAGCTGCTGCTAGTTGCTATTTGTTTTCTCCTGATTCAGTGCTTTGTGCCCCCCATACAACCCCCCACCCCACCCCAACCCCCTCCTTCCTAACAAACCCCCCAAAACCCAACCCCCTCCCCCCATATCCTCTGATGTTTTTACTTCTCATTTCCTCTGTAATGAAATGAAAGCCCCAGACCTTACTGAACCAAGACGTGTGCTAATGACATTAGCATCACACACACTACTGTACAATTCTGTGGCGAGTATTCCAAGTTGAATCACTTACATATATACACAGTCAGTGTTGTACTACGACTCAACTCCCAGTCGAGTTTCAAGTCCCCGGTGTTCGAGTCCGACTCCAAGTCCGAGTCATCAAAGAAGAGTCCGAGTCGAGCTCCCATTACCTGATTCCGAGTCAGAGTTTGGAGTTACTGAACATGAGCGTGAATCCGTATGTAGGTGGAACACACGTCCCTGCCCTTATTATTACGGTATTAATATAGCTATCAAATATATTATGTCAAATTATTAGGGCTCTACTACAAAAAGTCTATGAATTATAACAAGTCTGAGTCCGAATGCATGAACGTTCGAGTCCAGGGCCAAGTCCTAGTCATCAGTGCTCAAGTCCAAGTCGAGTCACGAGTCCTGGAAATGACTTTAGGACTCGAGTACTACAACACATACAGTACAAATAAACTAAGCATAGTGTATGTATGCGTTTTCATCTGTCATTGAGAGACAAATGATTTTGTCATTCAATTTGAAATCCATTTTCTCAACCCCCCTAACAGCCTGTCTGTGAGGCGAACTCTCTCCCCTGACACTCTGCCTTAGCTATCCCCCTAACAGTCTGTCTGTGAGGGGAACACTCTCCCCTGACACTCTGCCTTAGCTATCCTCCTAACAGTCTGTCTGTGAGGAGAACACTCTCCCCTGACACTCTGCCTTAGCTATCCTCCTAACAGTCTGTCTGTGAGGGGAACTCTCCCCTGACACTCTGCCTTAGCTATCCTCCTAACAGTCTGTCTGTGAGGGGAACACTCTCCCCTGACACTCTGCCTTAGCTATCCTCCTAACAGTCTGTCTGTGAGGGGAACACTCTCCCCTGACACTCTGCCTTAGCTATCCTCCTAACAGTCTGTCTGTGAGGGGAACACTCTCCCCTGACACTCTGCCTTAGCTATCCTCTTAACAGTCTGTCTGTGAGTGGAACACTCTCCCCTGACACTCTGCCTTAGCTATCCTCCTAACAGTCTGTCTGTGAGTGGAACACTCTCCCCTGACACTCTGCCTTAGCTATCCTCTTAACAGTCTGTCTGTGAGTGGAACACTCTCCCCTGACACTCTGCCTTAGCTATCCTCCTAACAGTCTGTCTGTGAGTGGAACACTCTCCCCTGACACTCTGCCTTAGCTATCCTCTTAACAGCCTGTCTGTGAGGGGAACACTCTCCCCTGACACTCTGCCTTAGCTATCCTCTTAACAGTCTGTCTGTGAGTGGAACACTCTCCCCTGACACTCTGCCTTAGCTATCCTCTTAACAGTCTGTCTGTGAGTGGAACACTCTCCCCTGACACTCTGCCTTAGCTATCCTCCTAACAGTCTGTCTGTGAGTGGAACACTCTCCCCTGACACTCTGCCTTAGCTATCCTCCTAACAGTCTGTCTGTGAGTGGAACTCTCCCCTGACACTCTGCCTTAGCTATCCCCCTAACAGTCTGTCTGTGAGGGGAACACTCTCCCCTGACACTCTGCCTTAGCTATCCTCCTAACAGTCTGTCTGTGAGGGGAACACTCTCGCCTGACACTCTGCCTTAGCTATCCTCCTAACAGTCTGTCTGTGAGTGGAACTCTCCCCTGACACTCTGCCTTAGCTATCCCCCTAACAGTCTGTCTGTGAGTGGAACTCTCCCCTGACACTCTGCCTTAGCTATCCTCCTAACAGTCTGTCTGTGAGTGGAACTCTCCCCTGACACTCTGCCTTAGCTATCCCCCTAACAGTCTGTCTGTGAGTGGAACTCTCCCCTGACACTCTGCCTTAGCTATCCCCCTAACAGTCTGTCTGTGAGGGGAACTCTCTCCCCTGACACTCTGCCTTAGCTATCCTCCTAACAGTCTGTCTGTGAGGGGAACTCTCTCCCCTGACACTCTGCCTTAGCTATCACCCTAACAGTCTGTCTGTGAGGGGAACACTCTCCCCTAACACTCTGCCTTAGCTATCACCCTAACAGTCTGTCTGTGAGGGGAACACTCTCCCCTGACACTCTGCCTTAGCTATCACCCTAACAGTCTGTCTGTGAGGGGAACTCTCCCCTGACACTCTGCCTTAGCTTTTGGGTTTCCTGCAGCTGTCGCTTTATGAAAGCTCAACTCTTCCAGATTTCCATCTGCTTGGCAGAAGTGCCTTTTCCTGCCTATAGTATCTTTTCCTGCCTATAGTATCTTTTCCTGCCTATAGTATCTTTTCCCGCCTATAGTATCTTTTCCTGCCTATAGTATCTTTTCCTGCCTATAGTATCTTTTCCTGCCTATAGTATCTTTTCCTGCCTATAGTATCAGAAGTATCTTTTCCTGCCTATAGTATCTTTTCCTGCCTATAGTATCGAGCTTCTCTGGAGGATACTAATAATTAGAGTATGAAACTCTCACTTGGAAACCTCTCCCTTGGGCGAGGAAGATGACTCCTGACTGGAGGGATGGTGTGTCATGAACATGGTCAGATGCCTCCAACACAGCATCCACAGTGTCACACACTGTCACAGTGTCACACACGGTCACCATGAAATGAATCAGGAGTCATGTGCATTTCACCCAACATCTTAGATGAGTCATACTTTTCAGAAGATGTGGAGAAACAAATGTTTTTACTCTACATACATATGATGTGTTTGTGTGACTATAGCCTCACAAAGATATCTTTAAAAATATTTGACTGTATGTATAGTGAGTACTGTCTTTCATATTTACAGCTGCTAGTCCAGAATAATAGAAGTCACGTTAGCATTAATTTATTGACGATTAGGGGTGTAACAAAATTTACGGTTCGGTTCGATGCGACACAGTGGTGTCACTGTTCGGGACGTTTTCGATACACCCAAAAGTAGAATGGCAGAGAAATGTCCTTGATTATGTATTCTACTTATTTATTTTATTATTTTTCACAGTAGTTTAAAAAAATCAACTTAGGCCTAACACCTTTCTTCTTTTTTGTCTCAGTTTCTGTTTACCATGACAACCTTGTAATGTAGAAGATCTTGCAGTGTTCAGCAGTGAAAGATTTGTTCAGTTTGCAATGCGTATTGAACCTAAATCTTCATACCTAAATAGTTTGGTACAGTGTAGGAAATTAAAAAAATATTTTGGGGGCAACTTTTGCCCCACTGCCTAAAAAAATTGGGGCTATTTACAACATTTCTGGGGCACTTAAAAAAAAGTTGTTCGTGCATGAAGTTCAGGGTTGCCATGGGTCTGAAAAGTACTTGAAAGTACTTGGATTTACCAGAATCTCTGAGTTTGAGCCTTGTGCATTCTGTAAACTCAAAATTCCCCTATAATACAATTTTTATATGTCATCAGTCATGCTGGAGCAAGCTTGATACACTTTCTTCCTATCTAACAGTATCACTCTCCGCATAGGCTACAAGTATACAGAGATTTGCTGATGATCGCTGGACTGTCATTGGCTGTTGGCTCATTGGCTCATACGCGTTCTTACCTCAAATATGCGGCTGGTCGCCTAGGTAACCTGCGGTGGATACATTTTTGTTGTCATCACTTTTCCCCCCCAGGTTTTATTGCTTGAAAACTGCTTGAAAAATCCTTGAAATGTATCAATACAACACAGTGCGACCCTGAAGTGTACAGTGTGTCTATGTGAACAACAGCGCTGTTTGTGTGTGAGTGTGTTCTTCATCTCCTTCTTCTGGCAAACAGCTTGCAGGTGCTGAGTGTGTGTTAGAGATGGAAATGGAAATGGAATTATTTGAACGTAAATAAAATGATCCAAATCTTGGGGGCATTTTTTGCCCCTCGATCACGGTTTTTAAAGGTATTCTGAGAATCTGCGTATTGTTACACACTATTGATGACAGGCTTGCTCTTGATAACTGGTTGCACATGACGTTTCTCATCTTCTCAATACTACTTTCATGCTCTCTCTCTCTCTCTCTCTCTCTCTCTCTCTCTATTACACACACACACACACACACACACACCCGCACGAGCACACACACACACACACACACACACACACACACACACACACACACACACACACACACACACACCCGCACGAGCACACACACACACACACACACACACACACACACACACACACACACACACACACACACACACACACACCGTATAGTGAGTGTGTGTCTGTATACTGATCACTAAAGATTTTGTTGTTGTTGTTTTTTCTAAGGGGGCTACTTGAGTTTTTGCATTTAAGAGTGTGCTTAATACATCTCCAGCGGAGCATGTGGCTGCACACAGATGGATGCGAGGCATGTCTGGCATGGCTCTTCATATGGAGAGCATGTCTCCTTGCTGTGCTGGGGAACGTACCCCACATGCTTTTGTCTTACGGTTGTTTAGCAGCTGCGTAAAGGAGCCGAGCACAAAGAGCTATCTGTGGAGGCTTGAATACGCTCCGTGGGCACACTGCCAACAGCTCAATCCTACAGGCTCCTCCGACCACAGAGTTGCAAAAGCAGACTAATGCATTCTGAGATATGCTGTCGCTCCCTCAAGATGACCTTACAGGGAATTAGTGGCACTATCTCTTTTCTTCTCGCTTTATCTTTTCAACGACTTTCACAATTCACATCCAAACTGTTTTCATATTCTGGCGTCGGCTCTTAAAACATCATCCATCACGATATAGCAGCAGCCGCATGCATTGAAATATTCCCAGTCAAGTGAAGGAAAGCGGGGGCGTCCGGGTAGTGTAGCGGGAGATTCCCTGCCTACCAACAGGTTCGGTGGCAGGTTCGCGCCCCCGCGCTACCTCCGGCTTGGTCGGGCGTCCATACAGGCACGATTGGCTGTGTCTGCGGGTGGGAAGCCGGATTGAGGGTATGTGCGCCTCCCCTGGCCACTAGTCGGGGCGCCTGTCCGGGGCGGAAAGGAACTGGTGGGAATAGTGTGATCATCCCACGTCCTACCAGTGAAGCTCCCCGCTGTCAGGCGAAAAGAAGCGGCTGGCAACTGCGCATGTGTCAGAGGAAGTATGGTGCTAATCTACCGCTCTCCCCACATCGGCAGAGGGTGGAGCAGCGACTGGGGCAGCAGGGGAAAATTGACCAAGTACAATTAAGGAGAAAATGGGGGGGGAATCAGAGGGGAAAAAGCGAATGAAAGCGTAAGTTTGAGTCGTGGTTTTGAAACATAGAAATGACTGAAATGGATTTACTCTGAACCGAAGCAATGAAGAAAGGGGAGTCCATGCATGGTGTTAAAAGCAGCATATTAGCTGCCACTGTGGGCTGTGGTGATCCACACTAACCCTCTGACCCAGATCCTGACTGACACAGAGAGGTGTGGCCTGTGCTGTACTACAGCCATGCATCCATATGGAGCAATCACATCAAGCTACCAATTCTGACCTGTCATTTATTTTTCAATACTGCATGCATTATCATCTATTTAGTTGCTTACAAAAGGCTGGCAATTGAAAGAAGGTCATCCTGGGAAAAAGTTATTGATTATTATTTCATCAATGTCCTACCAACAGCATTATTATGTAGTGCTTTTGGTGCAGCTCTCCAGAGTGGTGTAGTTTGATTTGGATCATAGCACAAAGTCCTGCAGTGGGGTAGAATAATGTCTGTTCAATGAGTGGCTACATACCCATCTCTGCTTGTTTTCCTACTCCATTATTTCCCACAGGCCTTCTGGAATATTCGCTCTACTGTAAACAAAACAGATTGTTTCTCCGCTGACAAATATAACTGACTCACTGTACATATACAGTAATACCAACATATTAACTGATTCACTCTACAACTACATACAGTAATACCAACATATTGTACAAACTGGAGCGATTGGGGAAGCTGTGGGCTTTGGCACATCATCTTGTTCATATTGGCCGTGCAATTGCTGTTTTGATGAACCCAGATCGCAATATTTTCTGAAGGCTTGGAGATAAAGTAAAGAAGGCCAGATTGTCTCTTTTGCATATTTTATACAACACCAGCATTTGGCTTCTTGCATTATCTGGAAGGCTGTAAGCCATTTGCATACTGACTGTATAATGTGAATTTTGAGATATTTAAATGTCAAGCTGCTTCTACCATGTGACAATGTGACATCTCTCTAACAAGGGTGAACTCTAGGGGTTAGACAGCACCTCCCCGACCCCCCCCCCCCCACACACACACACACTTGCATCCTTTCTGTGGTGTCGTAAATAGGCCTTTAAGTAAAGTGACGGCCAAGGAGCATGCTTGAACAGGCGTCCCCACTCAAGAGCTTCTGTTCTATTCTGCTATTCCTATCATTTCACAATACACAATGGCCGCTCTTTGTTATCAGAGGACTTATTAAGCTCAACAAATGAACATGGCTGCTCCGGCAGATCTGCAGGGCTGATGGCAGACAATCAACTGTCATAAGTGAAGAGCAAGGCTGAGACAACGTGAGCACAGAAAAGAGGGAAGGAAGCTGTGAGGGGAGAGGAGGAGAAGAGGAGAGGAGGGTGAGAGAGTGGAGATGTGAGGAGGAGAAGAGGAGAGGAGGGTGAGAGAGTGGAGATGTGAGGAGGAGAAGAGGAGAGGAGGAGAGGAGGGTGAAAGAGTGGAGATGTGAGGAGGAGAGGAGGAGAGGAGGGTGAGAGTGGAGATGTGAGGAGGAGAGGAGGAGAAGAGGAGAGGAGGAGAGGAGGGTGAGAGAGTGGAGATGTGAGGAGGAGAGGAGAGGAGGAGAAGAGGAGAGGAGGAGAGGAGGGTGAGAGTGGAGATGTGAGGAGGAGAGGAGAGGAGGAGAAGAGGAGAGGAGGAGAGGAGGGTGAGAGAGTGGAGATGTGAGGAGGAGAGGAGGA
Source organism: Poromitra crassiceps (assembly GCF_964638095.1). Lineage (NCBI taxonomy): Eukaryota > Metazoa > Chordata > Actinopteri > Beryciformes > Melamphaidae > Poromitra > Poromitra crassiceps. The sequence goes on along the minus strand of NC_139627.1, from coordinate 41,239,398 downwards.
GAGGAGGAGAAGAGGAGAGAAGGAGAGGAGGGTGAGAGAGTGGAGATGTGAGGAGGAGAGGAGGAGAAGAGGAGAGGAGGAGAGGAGGGTGAGAGAGTGGAGATGTGAGGAGGAGAGGAGAGGAGGAGAAGAGGAGAGGAGGAGAGGAGGGTGAGAGTGGAGATGTGAGGAGGAGAGGAGAGGAGGAGAAGAGGAGAGGAGGAGAGGAGGGTGAGAGAGTGGAGAGGAGAGGAGGAGAGGAGGAGAGGAGGGTGAGAGAGTGGAGATGTGAGGAGGAGAGGAGGAGAAGAGGAGAGGAGGAGAGGAGGGTGAGAGAGTGGAGATGTGAGGAGGAGAGGAGAGGAGGAGAAGAGGAGAGGAGGAGAGGAGGGTGAGAGTGGAGATGTGAGGAGGAGAGGAGAGGAGGAGAAGAGGAGAGGAGGAGAGGAGGGTGAGAGAGTGGAGATGTGAGGAGGAGAGGAGGAGAGGAGGAGAAGAGGAGAGAAGGAGAGGAGGGTGAGAGTGGAGATGTGAGGAGGAGAGGAGAGGAGGAGAAGAGGAGAGGAGGACAGGAGGGTGAGAGTGGAGATGTGAGGAGGAGAGGAGAGGAGGAGAAGAGGAGAGGAGGGTGAGAGTGGAGATGTGAGGGGACTCAGGGGAGAAACGTGGAGCATGAGATGACAGAGGTGTTTTGATTAAACTAAAGTGGTCCCGACTGCATTATTACAAAGATGCTCAATCACTTCCTATGCCAAATGGAAAGCAGCCCAGAAATCACATGACAGAACTATCTCATCATGGTGGATTCTCTGTGTAATGAATGACTGCAAACCAAAAGAGAATAGTAACTTGGAAAAAAAATCATGCTGAATGTATAATCATTTGTAAAAGCTTGTACTTTGTTTGGATGTAACTTGACTGCGTGCGAGTTCAAATCCATGTAAGGAAATGAAAGAAAGAGAGGTTTCAGGCAGGCAATATGAAGTGAACCAGAAAACCCTTTGATGAGAACAAACAAGGAACACAAAACAGAAAAGCCCAACCTCTGTCTGCCTGCTCCAGAGCATCTCTGCAAGGATTCCTTCACGCACTCCGACGTTCATCTCTACATCTCCAGCAGTTCTGAGGGAGGGGACAACCCGGTCTCGCAAAAGTTTGTGTTGGCAGTCACAACAATGTAATCTGTTCATTTGTCTACAAGGACACGTTTTGTGACAGCATGATCACGTATTTCATGTTTTTCGTGTCACTGAGAACGACCAGGTAATTCAACAGCAAGTGGCGTGTGTTACGTTCAAGTAGAGGGCGTGTGCAAGTGAGGGAGTAGGGCTGGGATGAGTGGAGCCAGAGACCTTTAATATAGATGGAGAGACACACCACTCCAGGCTCCGCCAATAATAAGAAATGGTACTCTTCCGGTCTCCTAAATGGGCGTGGTCATCACCTTGTGATTGGCTGTCTGTCAGTGGTATGAAACTTCATTGGCCGACCAGTCTCCTAAGTGGACGTGGCCGTGGCGAGACCTCCGTGGCCCAGATGCAGGAAGTGACCAGAAGATGGAGTGTCTCGCTCTGATATTGACCGTCTCGGGTGGAAGGTCCTCGCTTTGCAACTTCCTCGTCATAGGTTGAGGCGATGTCTCGTCATAGACACTGGGTTAGCTGGCTCAGCCTGGCTGGGGGCGTGGTCAGGGTGGGGTAAATTCTCTGTTCGATCCATTCAGCAAAGTTAGAATTTAGCTGCTAGCCCAGCCCAGGCAGACACGATCGGGGATTTAACCACCGCAGTAAACCCACATCTGAGCAGACGTCTTGTGTTCTGCTCTAGAACCCCCAAACCTGTAGTTTAGAGCCACAGCACCTTCCTTTGGTGAGATATATGGGCGGTTTTACCCCACTCGCGCGCCAGCCATATAACATTTTGTGGGCGTTCCCACACACGCCGACTGTCTCTATAAGGTAGCTGGTTCAAGCCTCACCGTGTCCCGCTGTTTGTCAAGTTTTCCCCCCCGGCATCTCCCATTTTTAACCCCTACCCAAACCATAGCCATAACCATAACCATAACCCCAACCAAGTTGTTTTAGTTGCCTGACCATAACCAAGTTGTTTTACTGTACAACAAATCAATAGGCTACGGTTTCGTGACTGCCAACAGGAACTTTGGTGAGAGCATGTTGGAGGGGAACAGCTGCGTACACACATGACCTGTACTTGGCCTTTGAGGGCCGTCACCTTGAGTCAGCTCAAAGCGGGGGAAACCCTATCTGGATCTCTGTTATTGCTCCGGCATCGCTTGACAAGCTGTTGATTCCGCGGGCGAGAAAACCCTCCTCCGCTGGCATAACATCAGATCAGCAGTCACACAGGTCCTTTCCTCTCCCCACACTCAGGATGCAGGGTCACAGCGCATACAGTCGGCCCACATGTGCCTGTGACAGTAAGCACTGCTGATGTGTGAGTGACCCAAATAATCAGACACTTTCCAGACATCCTAGTTCAGATGATGGTACACAGTGCAGAGTGGCTTGACGCAGACAGCACAACATACGCTCAACTCCTCGGAAACATTTCACAGACACATCTGTCATCGCCATTCCCTAACAAACAAGTTGTTCAATTTTTCCATTTGGGGATGAGTGCAGCATGAGGATCTAAAGTCGGGCAAGATTAGATCCTCCTCAGTACTAAAATAAAGAGTTAAGGGCTGTCATCATGGCTTAAAGGCCTGCACCACAACTCTGCCACAACTGCATGCATGCTTCATTCTGTCCACATTGATTCAAATCACTCCTTCTCCAATTACTCCAAAACAATGATCATGCAACAACATTAAGATTTAGTCTGCGTTCAATCTCCATCGCCGTTTCCAGTGGACCACCATGTGGATTACTGAAGACCGGGGAAAAGCGTTTGAGTAGAAAGTTCAAGAGTTTCCATAAGGGAAAACAATCTTCCCTTTTTGGCTATCAGGGTCTGGCTCGAGGAAGAACAGAGTCACTGTTCACAGCCAGCCCCGTAATTTGCTGTATTTGATTATCTGTAGCTCTAAACCGTTTTACTGAAAGTCTATTTAACACAGTCAACCGGTTCAGTGAAAAGCTAGTTTGTGCTACAGTAGTGGACATAGGCGAGGCTACTTCTTGTTGTTGAGTCCAGGCTAAAATGAGTATGATCATCACATGCACCAAAGAACACTTTCATCTTTTAGACCAACACTTTCTCAGATTGTTTGGCCCAAATATAAACGGTGTGAATGGAAACAAAGAGCACAGTTTGCGCCTCGAGTGTTTTAGTTATCACGGAGGCCCATGGCAACCAAATAGCACTGCGTGAGTAACTGTCACAGGACTACCAGTGAGAAGTCAACAAGATCTTGGTGCTGAGTTAAGAACCACATTGAGCTCCAGCGGTCCGCGGCCAAGCTATCCTCCCACACCCCACACACAGGCCAATGCACTGTGAAATCGTTAACCAAGAGGACAGAGGGGAAACTCTCTGAAAAAAAAATGTGGCCTCTCTCCGAGGTGAAAGTCACCATAAAATCCAATCGGACAGTTGATAAGTTATATAACCTCCGAGGGGACATCTTCGCGTCTCCATTTTCACTTCCACACACACAATCGGCCTCGCGACATCCTGTTTGTTTTGGGCTGCACCATGACACAGTTCCACAGAAACCACTTTCTGTTTCCATTTTATGGGGATTAGAGAAAAGAAGGCAATCGTTACAGCAACTGGTGAGTTTAGGATCCAAATGAATTTTGTCGCCCTTTTTCACGTCAGCCCCATCATGCTCAAAATAACAGACTATCATTTTTATGATAGTCACTGTTATTATTACAAAGTTGTTTAAGACAACCAGCGAGAAAGAACATTCTTTACAAGTGACTTATTATTACTCATAAATAATATAAATAACGTCACTGATTTCAAACAATAACGTTAACAGACTTTTAAATCCCATATACAGCCCAAGGTCAGCTGTTGTTTTGAAAGTGCTATAGGGAATATTTTAATATGAAGGGAGTCTTAGCAAGTGGACAATGCACAATGGTCAATTGCCATGCAGGCCGGGCAATATCCTCCGTGAGACAAGGAGAGAGGGTCTGCAGGGAATGAGTTCACTGGGCGTCCACTCTGAAACTTCTCTCTACATTAAGAGCCACTGAAGTCACACAAAGGAGCGCCTCCAAATTAGGAGCACAAAGACGCCACTGTGAGCTCTTCAGAGCGAATTAATGAGCACTGATACACATTCTCACACTGTCAATGTCCTCTATGTCCTCTCTTGTCTCAGCTGCACCAAAGCAAACCAACAGACGTATGCCTGAAGCCTCAGTACAAGCAACTAACGCACCACAGCCAACTCAACAGGTAAAACTACAACTACGCTGCGGCTGGACCATCTCAATCCCTTGTCATTGGAACACAGAATATCTATCTACTGTGCTGCTGTGCTGTATGGTTTGAATAAGAACAGTTGGTTGTGAATGCTGAATGCTGTTCCATCTGGCCCACAGCCGACTGTCTCACTCAGAGCCTTAAAGGAACACTGCCGATTTTCAACCAGCTTGGTATAGTAGCCTATATCAGAAAACTGTAAACCGTTTTACAGGCATACAGTTTGGCAGTTATTGAGAGTTGATTTAAGTTGTGGACTAGTGATGTCATTCATGCACAAATGACATCACTGGTCCACACCTTAACTCAAACTAACTCTCAATAACTGTCAAACTAAATGAATGATTTCAAAACAGTTTACAGTGTTCTGATATAGCCTGCTACTACAGATTTTGTAATGAAACAAAGCTGTTTGAAAAAGGGCGGAGTGCTCCTTTAAGTCAGCGAGAAGTTACTAAACATCCATGGCATGAGCGCCTCACTCCTCCCAGACATCTTCCCCAGTGTGGGAACACAGATGGCCAACACTTGGGACTGATTCAGAGAACTGACTGGGGCATGATGAGAGAAGAGTCATCCACTTAGGCTAACTCTCCCAGTTCAGCCTGGCAGATAGCAGTGTGAGCTTTAGCAGCAGCAACTCACATAGCAAAATTGCTGGCAAAACATGCTGGCTTCAGCTATGGAGCATCTGACTGGAGTGGAATATGTTGTCTTTTCTATTTGCAGTAACTTTTAGTCATTCTTTAGCAGCAAAAAGCCGGTGCAAAGTTGTTATGAAATACCACAGTGTCAGAATTAATTTAAGAATCCATTTTTAAAGCAATTTATGGTGATCAGATGAAGTCTGAATCAATCCCTGCAACAATCACTCATCAAAACAATCATGATTTCCATTTCCACAGACGGCTTAAACAATGCATCAAACAATCAACGTGATCAATCATTGCAGATCAGTCAACATGATCGATCAAGACATCAAGACTCATGATGAGGGGCGTATAATATAACAACCTTTGTAGTTTATCCCAATTGTTCAGCATAGCAGCCAGCACGGTTACAGTGTGTCAGAAGGATTTAGCAGCGCCGCGCATAGTGCAGGGAAATCCTTATAGACTTATCTCTCTAATCGCTTTCCACAAGTTGCTTCACTAGGCTACGCCTGATTCACACGAAAGCGGGTCAGCTAACGTTAGGCGTAATACTTTAGCAACACTAGCCTACGATCAACGTATACAGTTTATACAATGTAGTTAACGTGCTAGCCAACAATCAACAGCCCCGTACAAAGTAAGCGACGACAATGAAGTAGTAGCCTATAAAGCTTGTTGTCAGCACCACAGATGATTTTATCACCATCTTCGAAGCATATGAGAAGACTTCTTAGTAAACGTACCCATTTTTGGTCAGTTCTCCACTTGGTCCGAAGTTGAGTTATCACGGGAAAGTTGAGCCCCAGCTAGAGTGATGTTGTTGTGTCCTGGGATGCGCACACTGGCCGCTGCCTGGCTGTCCCGCACTCTGCGCTGGAGACGGGCTGAGTGACGTCACCGCTGAGGGATTACTGATGGGACGACAGCCTCCTTGCTCGCTAGTGCTCTGTCTGTCTGTTTCTCTGTCTCTCTGTCCCACTGTGATGTGTCCCACTGTGATGTCATAAATCCCACTGTGAAATCATCAGTGATGTCATAAATCCCGCTGTGACATAATCAGTGATGTCATAAATCCCAGTGATGTTTGACATCATCAGTGATGTCATAAATCCCACTGTGACATCATCAGTGATGTCATAAATCCCACTGATGACATCATCAGTGAGGTCATGAATCTGACATCATCAGTGATGCTGGTCTCATTGGCCACACAGCAGCCGAGCTGTGGGCAAGGCCGTGCAGCGGCCGAGCTGCGAATGCGAGCTGCAGGGCCAGATTGGCACTGCCGGACGGGCGAGGTCGCCTAGCGGCTAAGCTAGCCAGCCCGCGTAGCGGGCGAGCCTAGGAATCGAGCAAGTGAGATCCCTAGTGTGTGAAAAGTTCACTTTTTCATAAAAGCATGAAACTTGGTCCAGTTTGGGGCCCTGAACATTTTCAGAAAGGGAGCCATCGCCAAAATGCCTCATGGCGACCATGGTGGCCATTTTACTTTCCGCCATAACCGAAGTAGCCTGCATCATATCTCCTGAACCAAACATGATAACACAGGAAAGGTGAGGTGACCCTTGTGTTTTTGTTCAAGGATTACATTATACAACGTCATAAATAATTAATGGTGAATTCAGTGAGATAATGTGGGAAGGACACAGTATCTTGAGAACCTACTGTAGACTTTACAATATCCTACCTGGGTAACACTTTATTTGGATAGTCCGCCTACAGAGAGTCTGAGTAGGCTATTTTGTAACATTTCTACAGTGAGGTAAGGTGGCACCAAATATGCCAACAGACTGGGGTTGGCCAAGTGTTTTAGAGAGCATTGTGGTGTCAGGAATGGATCCAAATGCAGAACAAAGTGAAGCAGCAGGCTTCCAGGAGCAAAAAAGGTTTACTTAAACTTTAAATAACAAAAAATTACAAAACCTCTAGCCCAAGGCTAGGCTAAACTTGAGACACGCTAAACAAGGCGCGCAAGAACATACCAGACAGGGTAGACAATGACTCGACCAAGATTAGACACAGACTGAGACAATATATAGACAGAGGTAACTAATGAAACATGAGGGACAGCTGGGGAAGGCAGGAACACAGGGGGCAAAACGGGATAACTGATTGGTGTGGAGAACTCAGGTAATGGGGCAGACTAACGAGGGAACATAGGCAACAGGTGGGAGGAAAACAGAACATACAAGGAATAAACATAAAGGCCTTTCTCTACAGTATGACTAATATCCACTGACTCTAGATCTCCCAGCTCCTCAGGAGATACATACATGGAAATACACAGGATCATAACAGAGCAGGCCACACCGTGGCCTGGGTGTTACATGTGGTCAACTCTTCCACATAATTGTTATGGAAAAATGTCTCAGGTCTTTCTTGAAATAAAGGACTCAACAAACAAAGTTGTCTTTCTATGTTTCTGTAGTTATCAAAGAATGCAGAAAATTCAGTTGACTCAAAACAACAGTGTGGAGAGACACCTCTATTTATACAGAAATTAAGGGAAGAGGAAACACACAGGAAACATCTTATTTGGGCATAATAATAACAATCAACAGGCGGTAGCCTAAATGTCAGAGTGATTAAAATACATATGACTGTCTGCTGAACTTTGTAATGAAGGAATCAAGCCCTGTCTGACATTTATAAAAGAGGAAGTTCAATGGTCGGACAGAAACTCAAATGTACATCATGTGATCTTAAAGCAGTTGTGAAACAGATGGCTTTCAGTAACGACAGCTGCAGGGGAACAGAGTACTTTCACTGTACATCAAACAACAGGTCACAATTACAATTTTTGCAACACAATATACATGCAGTATATTTTGAACATATAATTTTAACAAGGTACATGTATGATTAAATCTCTAACACTAATCCAGTCCATCCTGGAACTCTTAAGTTGTGGCTGAAGAAAGGCTGCCAGGGGGCATTGCAAGTGCAAAAAAGCAGACCTCCTTAAAGTGCACATCTCTGTGTCAATGTGGAGGAGACAGTGAAGACTAGGTTCATCAACAACAACAACAACAACAATCACACATGTTCCTCTAAGTTGCTGCGGTCATGTTAGTTGGATATTGTTGTTATGGGGCAGTGGTGCAGTGGTGGCCCAATGGTTAGAGAAGCGAGCTTGTGACCAGAAGGTCGTCGGTTCAATCCCCGGGACCGGCAGGATAAATCTGGGTGGGGAAAGTGAAAAGGCAGCGCTTGCCCCTCCCTCATAACCACCACTGAGGTGCCTTTGAGCAAGGCCCTTAACCCCAACCGCTCCAGTGGAGCTGCTCAGTGGCCAGCAGATCAGACTGTGGTTGTACTGGTCAGCTTCCAGGTATGAATGTGTGCATGAATGTGAACAGGGCACTCCTGAAAAAGAGAGCATTGCTCTCAGTGAGACTCCCCCTGTATTAAAAGTAAAAAAAATAAAAAAATAAAATTGTTCTACTCTTTACAGTCACTGTATTGTCAGGGCTAATGAACAAATGGCTCCAGCGTTTAAAACTCTACTCAACATACTGTACATGCAAAACAGACATGGGGGGTAAGACTTTATTTGGATATTCTGCCTACAGAGAGACAGAGTATTTATAACATTTCCACAGCTTAGTCAACATTCAACAATTCAACTGTTTAACAGATGTTTAACAGATTAATAGAGTCTATATGACAATTCATAAACATACGCTCGGCTATACATATTACACTATAGGTGCAGCTGTGTGGAATGGGAAGCAAACAGAATCTGTTTGTTGAATCTCAATAAGATGTTAAAACATCTACAGACAAAGCAGTGAAACAGTTGAGTTGTTGAATGTCAACTAAAGTCTAGCCTAGGTTCTCAGATATGGTGCCGAATTCCTTCGCACAACGTGAATTCACCGTTAACTATTCACCTGAACAGTTTATGATATGCTGTCATTGTTGTAACCGTGAAAACATCCCCTTGTTATCATGTGATTCAGAAGAAACGTGAAATACTTACTGTACCGGAAAGTTATGTTAAAATTAAAGTTATGGCGGAAAGTAAAATGGCCGCCTAAGATGTTTTTTTTTTTTTTTTTACGATGCCTGTCTTTCTGAAATGTTCAGGGCCCCAAACTGTACAAGTATAGCCTAAAAACATTCAATTTTCATGCTTTTATGAAAAAGTGAACATCATTTTCACATATCACCTGGACTTTGTTTAGTCAAGCAAGGCTTCATGGTGTTTTAGTTCTCCAGAAGCCTCTAGTAGCCGACACAAGTGTTTGGATAAGGTGTTGTGAAGTCACCTCTGCCCTGTCAAACTGTCAACAAGAAGCATACAGATAGCCAGAGGTCAGAGGTCAGAGGTATTTACTCTGTGCTACAGGGTGGACATACAGAGAGGAAATATGACATTACACGGCCTCAGTCAGACTTCATAGATATCTTTCATGTTTGACATTATTACTGTTGACTGGGATACATTCCAGTCTTTCTGCCTTTCACAAAGATGGGGCCATTAGAGGCACAGAAACAATGCCAATCACCATCAATCCAGTGCGCTGGTATCCGGTATCCAAGGAGGTCTAAGCACCCATCCAGTCCTGCTCTTTTCACTCATCGCCAAATGGGCAACTCTCAATGGGCCGTTTCATGGTCACACAGGGCAACTGCCCAACATGGCAACGACAACAGCCTCCAAAAGGCAAATATTTAACTGGTCAACTTTAGAGTTACAGCTAGAATATCATCAGCTCACAAATCAAAGTTGTTAGAAGACGGGAATTATGTATGGCCTGGAAAACTGTCTTAGCAAAAGGTTTGGTTTTCTTGATTGCACTTCTACACATTTCCATTTCTTCTACCTGTTAATTATGTGAATAGCCAACAAATGTATAGGCGACATGTATCCTGCATGATTTGCAAACATATATTAATCTGTCAATAAGTCAACATAGCAAGAATTATAATCAAACCTTTGTATGATGTGTATGTATTTGTATAATAATCTTTAATTTGTATTGCATTGTTATCTATATTATTTTCTTTGCTGCTGCAGTGACGTGAAATGAAGTGATGTAATTTCCTTTGGGGGTTCAATAAACCTTCAATGTAATAGTGAACGAAGATGCTTATTAGTCCAATCTGTAATTACTGAAATTACTGTCTGCAGAAAGCAGCACAAATGGCCCTAGCATTTGTCTGCAAGGGAATCTTCTCAGAATATCTTGTGATTCCATTGCCCCATGATATTTCCATGAGCTGTCTGCGTGTGTTTGAGTGCTTTCTGTCTGTAGGTTGTGTACATGTACAGTATGTACATGTAGTGCATGTCTCTGTGTGACTGTAGGTTGTGTATGTAGTGCATGTCTCTGTGTGACTGTAGGTTGTGTATGTAGTGCATGTGTCTGTGTGACTGTAGGTTGTGTATGTAGTGCATGTCTCTGTGTGACTGTAGGTTGTGTATGTAGTGCATGTCTCTGTGTGACTGTAGGTTGTGTATTGCATGTATCTGTGTGACTGTAGGTTGTGTATGTAGTGCATGTCTCTGTGTGAATAGAGAGGATCTGCATGGGAACATTCCAGAACTGTGCTGGCTGTTACAGTCGGGACCGGCAGCTGGCAGACAGCAGTCAGGCAACTGTTATTAGTGCAGACCATGGCAAAACAAAAACACTCAGACAAATCCTTTCTATTGGATATGATACAGTACATATGGACCTGTCATTCAAGTAGAGGAGACATACACATAGGCCATGGCTTTTTAATTTATCGGTATTCATTGTGCGAGGAGACCATCATAGCTTTGTGGCATGTTTAGCAGACCTGAATGTGTTTTTGGAGGGGATCAGTAGGATTATAGACAGCTAGCACACAAAACAGATGACACCAGAGATCAAATTTAACAAAGGAGGCTAATTGATACAGTATTGAACAGTGATCTTCAACAGGGGGTCCAGGGCGCCCAGGGGGGCCGCAGAGGTACTGCAGGGGGTCCGCCAATTTTTGTCAAAGTAGTAGGTGAACATTTAAAAAATGTATTTTGGACAAAAAATTATAATATTGAGTAAACTCCAATTAGCTACTTTTGACAAAAACGGACAAAAACGTCTCTCCCCAGATCGGCAGAGGGGGTGGGGCAGCAACCGGGGCAGCAGGGGGAATCCTTTTTGCTTTAAGGTAATCTATGAATAAAAAGAAGTTTCAATCCTGATATCCTAGTGTGCACTGGATTAAAATTTTATTATAGGCCACGCTTAAAATGCAACACAATTTTATTTTATATTTAATCGTAGGGGGTCCCTGCTTTGTTTTTCTATTAACCAAGGGGCCCTTGGGCTGAAAAAGGTTAAAGACCCTTGGTATAGAATATAGATAGAGTAGATTAGCTTGTTGGTTTAGTTCTCACAATGCAAGTTTGCGCCAACAATATGCTGCAATGCCATCTGATGAATACAATTGACATATATGTCTATGTAAATAATCATGAAGTAATAATGCAAACTGTAATTATTTAGTAAAATTGTGTTCCAAAAATACATAAACTTCATAAACAATAATTGCCTCCCTGGGCTCCTTGGTTATGGGCAGTGGCAGTGCTGACCAGCTGGTTTGGTGCAAACTGAGATTCAGGACAGGCACATCTTATAAATATATCTAATCTGGGCAAGATCTTTTAACTTGTAAAGTTACTAAATGAAGGCTGAATCGTTGATCATGTTTTGGAGTAAAAATAAGCACAGTAAAACATGGATGATGGCAGGCAGCAATGGCAAACTGAGGTAATCCTGCAGCTTCTAATTGCAAATAAAGAAAAGCTGTTGGAGACAAACAACCACCACCACCATGGTTACAAAGCCAGTGAGAAAATGGCAGCATAGAGACACTGTGAATAGGCTGAAAATGAGAGGCAGCTTAATGCATGCTCACTCAGAGCTGTTCAAGTGAAGCTGGCCACAGAGAGAATATTACATTACTTGGTTGCATTGCATGATTGGAAAAACCCCTGTTAATAAAACTCTAACGTGTATCAGTTCACACAATGCACACACAAATTATACAAAAGAGTATCTGTTTCAAAATAACACGAAACATCACCAGTTGGTCCTGTGTTTTGGGTGTGCGTTCCATGGTCGATTGGTGCAAATATGTGCAGTGCACTAATCTATGAGACAATTACATGTAGCTGTTTTTTCAGTTATTCCCAATTCCTTTCTTAGGTCAGCAGATGTTATGAAATGGAATACATGACACATTTTGAGTTAAATGCTCAAAAAACAATGGAGATGATTGTGGATTACAGGAGGAACAAAGCCCCACCTTCCCCCATCACCCTGGGTGACTCCCCAGTCAACACTGTGGAGTACTTCCGCTTCCTGGGGACCATCATCAGCCAGGACCTAAAATGGGAGCTGAACATCAGAGCTCTCACCAAGAAGGCACAGCAGAGGATGTACTTTGTGCAGCAGCTGAAGAAATTCAAAGTGCCAAAGGTCACGATGGTGCACTTCTACACCTCCATCGTTGAGTCCATCCTCATCTCCTCCATCACCGTCTGCTATGCTGCTGCCACTCTCACAGACACTAACCGACTTCAGCGCATCATCCGCTGTGCTGAGAAGATAATCGGATGCAACCTGCCATCCCTCCCTTCCGCCAAGGACCTCACCAACAACCCCCCCCCCCCCCACACACACACACACACACACACCCACACACACAAACTCACTACCTCCTCCAAAACTCAACTGAACTCCCCCCCCATAAAACTGTAACTCATATCTAATTTAATGCCTGTTTAACTGGGACTGTAAATTCATGTAAATTCCCTGTGTAACAGCGTTGTGTAGGTGGTACTTGCAGCAACCCATGTTAAGGGCTTGTCCAGGGGTGGGTATGAACCGCCGACCTTCGGCTTGGGAGTCAAAGACACTAACCACTCCACCAAGAGAGCTAGCTCCCTTGGCAGAGCTGATTAACATGCCTTTATACTGGGGAGTGAGTTGAACCAATCCACTCGCTACCACTCGGGACTCACGAGGAATCCGCACTGATTCACCTCGGTTACACCTGCACATTTAATGCCTATTTAACTTAGCCTGTAAATTTCATGTACATTCAATGTAAACTGTTATTTAACTCCGACTGTAAATTCATGTAAATCCACTGCCTATTTAACGTCTATTTAACTCAGTCTGTAAATCTCATGTAAATTCAACGTAAATTCATATTTATTATCCACAGAACACTTCACCACTCATGAACATATTGTATATATTTACTCGATTTGATTGCACTTGCAACTTTGTGATTGTTTTTCTTATCTCTGTATATTGATGTGACCGCTACGCTGCATACAGACACTAAGACAAATTCCTCGTATGTAACTTGCATACTGTGGCAATAAAAGTGATTCTGATTCTGATTCTGATTCATAAAGGCTTTATAATGAGGTAAGAACGGACAAACTGCTTCCAAGTCAAATATTGTGTTGCCTAATCTATGACTATACATTTTGTCAGGTGACTTGTTCTGGATCCCCAGAGGAGCCAGGCTACATGAGCAATAAAAGAGCATCATTCTTATCACATCCAGCCTGGACCTTCTCTTCATCTACTGATTTCACATCACATCATCACTCCATTTACTGCAGGCAAAGGCTGCCAGCTGATATCTCTGTGAAACTAATTTTACTTTTTGGGATGAATCACTTCAGTTCATAGAGCATAATATTATATGATATCAATAATGACCATGGCCGTAACTAGCTATGAGGACGGGGAGGTCCGGACCTCCCCTAATATTTCAGAGAGAAAAAAAAATATATATATATATATATATATAAAACAATCTGCATGGAAAAGCATGAAAAACACGGGATCGCTTTTATTTTTAAACGAAAGGCAGGTCAGGCAGGAAGTCATCTGACGCCGCGTCCGCGGTAACTTGATTCCGAGAGAGCAGCAGCATGGTGGTGAGTGATGACTGTCTGCCTGGCGAGATAATTGAAGGTGAGCGAGCTGCGAGACAGTGAGCGAGTGAACGACAGACAGTGAGTGACACTGACAGATTTTTTAGCAACAACCAAGAAAGTAAGTGTCTAGTCTGTCTCTTAAGTAATGTTACCTGTGTGACACGTTGGGATGCTACTGGCTAATCATGCATGATGCCAATTGCCAAGCTCCCGAAGTCAGGTATGCAGGTAGCTATATGCATGGTTTCAGTTTCATGACCCAATAAGTAACAAAAAGAGGTGGTGTAAAGTTAAAAACAACATAATATATTTTATTTTATTTTTCAATCGTTCCTATCAGGAATAAATAAATGTCCCTCTGTATGTTTTTTTTATTATCGATGATGACTTTGTGTGTTGTGTACGGCTTGGGTTGTGTACCTGTGTTTGTAGGTGTCATTTTGATATGAATTTGGCTAAAACAGTTTGTGTTTGTTAGTTACATTTATGTTGACAGGAGAGCTGAGCAGGTGGTGACATGAAAGAGAATATACTGAATAATGACATCACAACAGTATAATCCTAATGTTGATTTAAAATGATATATTACTCTAAATATGGCTAAAAAAGGCGGAAAAAAACCCTCAAATTTTTTTCGGCCGCGCCCTTGCGGGCGCCACCGAATCTGCCTCCCCTTGCTGGACCTCCCCTATTTCGGGACCCTGGTTACGGCCCTGATAATGACTAAATGTAAACAGCTTAGATCCTTTCTGAATGAACAGAATATAACAACAATTCCTGTGACTTTG